>NC_060887.1:4441271-4508501 GCF_014805685.1 Silurus meridionalis | reverse complement strand
ATGATATGCTCAGTTGTATGTATGAGATAATTGTAGTCTCTCTGTCTCAGAGACAGAGACTGTCTGACGGTGAGACGCCACTAAGCGTTAATATTATAATAATTACACTGATCTATTAGAGACGCTTATCAGAAAAGTCCAAATCAAATCCACTCACAAGTGCAGCAGATTCATGTGATGTGAAATAATGTCCTAATGGCAGCAGCAATATACAGTCATATATATATTTCTATAAAAGAGCTCTGATAGTTTCAGTCATTAAGAAGAACATCTTCAGAGGGTTTTCTCGTCCTGGTATCATAAGTGTAGATAAACATAGGTTGTGTTTAATTGACAGCCCTGATGAAGTCTGATGACCTGAAGAAGGTGGAGCTGAGACTTCAGACAGCAGACGGACTTCTGAGGAGGAACATCAGCACCACACGAGAGGTTAGAGGTCACCAACCTGTAATTAATCCTGGAGGAATTAAGTGTGATTAGAGAGATAGTGATTTAAATGTGTTAATGCAGCTGTGTGTGTGTGTGTGTGTGTGTGTGTGTGTGTGTGTGTGTGTGTGTGTATCAGGTGAGTGTATCCTCACTGTCCACACACACACACACACACACACACACATAAAAAAAATATATATATATATATATATATATATATATATATATATATATATATATATATATATATATATATATATATACAGTGTTTAGGTAACGTTACTTTTAAAAATAAAAATAAGTAACTTTGTTACCGTTACCGTATGGTAACTTTTATAAATGGAATGAATTTGGGCTGAAGTGTAGACTACAGTCTGACCTGTTTACAGCAGAGACACATTGTAGGATTGGAGGATGAACCACTGTAAACAGGAAGAAGACGCACTGTGGGCGTGTCTCCGCTTATTCAGGTCTGTGCGGCAGTAATGGCGAGTCGAGGCGAGAGCAAGACGAGTTTCTCAAAGTGGAAATATGCTATTTCACTTTAGTTGAGTATAAAGACAAAAACTTTTAGTCTAATGTAAGCTGTGTCTTTCTGGTTTGAAGCTCGTATCTACTGCGATAGCAACACCTCCAGAAACTCCATGCCTGAGGAGCTAGAAGCTAGAAGCTAACCCGGTGTTCTGTTCTACATTGTTGATAGTTTTCATACTTCAGCTGTGAAAGGAACATTTTTAAGAGCTCAACACAACAGCTTTTATGATGCAGAAGCCACTTTAGTGTTTGATTGTGAATATATTATTCAGCTTGTTTTGTTATTTATTTCAGAAATGCTTGTGATATATTCAGTTTGTGCTGCTCTGACTTTAATAAAATAGTGTTTAAAAATGACTTTGTGTTTAAGTCAGTTTTGTGTTTGTAGATCATAACACATAAAAGGGCATTAATGGGAACATTAAAGAAGATTCTTTAAAAAAGTAACTAAAAAATTACTTTTAACAGTAACGCATTACTTTTTGAATGAAGTAACTAGTAACTGTAACTAGTCACTATTTCTTAGTAACCAGCACAACACTGGGCACGAGTTTGTCCATCTTTTATTCTCCAGACGTTCAACTGTAGTCCACGGCACGTATATTTTCTGGAATTAGACTTTGAGAAAACTCAGGTAAAATTTACTACATGACCACCCACATGAACCACAATAGACTTGTGCATATTTTCCTGTATTTTATTGTCTATTATGGTGTTGTTCTGGTTGTTGTTCTGATCTTTGGTGATCATGATGTACTAATATACTGCAGCACTTCATGTGTTACTGTCTTTTACAATCAACTGCATTAACATGAAGAACAGATCATTAGAAAGAACTTTTTAGTGTATGATATTGTATTCATGTATTTTTGCATGATAGTTGTACATTGCATCACTTTTCAAGCTACTATCTCTTATTATATGTTACGTTAACGACATAAACAACAACAGATTCATGTATCTTAAAAACTAAATTCTCATACGTGCATTACATTTACATTAATGTGTTTTTTCCTGAGCTCATCAGTGCAGTATGTTGCATCACTTTCATGCTGTCGTCTATTATGATGTACAATATTAAAAACAAGATCTTTAAAGAAACTTGTGCATGCATTACGTTACTGTGTTTGTTTGTTTGTTTGTTTGTTTGTGTTTGTTTCACACAAGGTTTTAGAGGACGACGAGTGGACGACGAGTGGACGTCTCGTCTGCGGCGGTAGAGGATGATGAGTGGACGTCTCGTCTGTGGCGGTTTGGCAGCACTGAGGTTTGGCTCTGAAGCTGGAAACACACCTGCTCCCTGTCAGAAGAAATGATTCGATCTGTTTTATAAGGTTTGTGCTGTTAAAATGTGTATGAGAACATGATTAAACACAGGTACCATAACCTAAAGGTCTTTATTTGTACAGAGGGAGAAATGTCCAGTGCAGGTCCACGGCCAGTCGAAACTTTCCGGTGGACCACAGAAACGTCTTTGTGGATTCCACCCTCCTAAAGTGTTCATTTCAGACTTTCAGGTGATCATCTCTTTCATGTCACATCACTGTGGACCTGCACAACTATATTTGTGACCACACTCATGTGCTTTAAATGTCCTCTGCTGTGGGATGCAGAAATAATTGTTGCAATATTTATTTTTATTTACAAAATCTCAATAAAGTGATGTTTATGTAACAAAATGCACTGGAAGAAAGACAGACAGGCAAAAGTTCATCAAGCAGAGCTTCTTTATTTTCTTTCTTTTTCACCCTGGCGTTTTCATTTCCAGTGCTCACACCAGGGTTCACCCACACACTCACGGTTCAGGACGCCTTTCCTTATTGACGTTCGCCCGGTGGTCCCTCCCTCACGTTTTCTCTCTTTAGCGCCCGCCAGAGTTTCCTCGCGCACCGGCACAACTTTCCTTCGCGTCCACCTGAGTTCACTTTCCGGCCGACGCGTCTTCCACCGGCGCCCGTCTGCACTTATTTCCCCTTCAGCGACCTTCTGCTCGTCTCTCTGCTTGGTGTCTCTCTCTGTTGGAGGTTCTCGTGTCTCTCCTCTTATTGCGCCACCAGACTAAAACAGAGCACTGATTAGTCTCATCAGCTGCAGGTGTTTCTTACCGCTCGTGCCGTCCGGCTCCGCCTCCACTCGCGCACCGCTGCTACAGTTTACATCCCTAATCATATAGAACAATATCTGCTTTATCTATTCCCATTTCTCATCCAGTGATCAAATAGTGGAAGCACTGAGATCATTGTAAAAGACTTTGGTTTTTGCTCAAGTGTGTTAAAGTGTGTTATATTTATAGATCTTCATATCACTTCACTTCTGCCCTCAGACTCTCACTAGTGTACAGAGATGATTGTGGATTAAACATATTAATGTGTGAATCTTAGATTTTCAATGTTTCTTCTTATTTAAATCTGTAAAAAATACCAAGACTAAAAGGTAAATAAAACCTGTTTTCCACACTCTTTATTGTTCTTTTACCAGGTCGTAAGTGTTTCACCTGCTGCAAGTGTTCCACCTGCTTTACTCCACTCCTACTGCTGTAGCGCCCCCTACCTCCACCCCCACATTATACAGCCCTTTATATGTCATTATCATCATTATTATTATGTTTAAGTTCATAATATACAATGTTTCTTTACAGCCTGGTAGTCAAAGTCCATCTCCTTCAGCCAGTTCTTTATCTGCATCCCGTCTTTTTTTAATCATTGTATTTGATTATATCTATTGTTAAATAATCTTTATTAATATATACATAGTTTTGTAATATTTGCATTTTTGTGTGTTTGCATCTATTATAATTTATCATTTGATATTTTTGTAGCATTTTCAGTAATTAAAAATAAAATGTTTTATTGCTCTTAAAACAGTGACTCGTGAATTATTCTGTGAACCTGCTGAACCCATTATTATTATTATTATTATTATTATTATTGTTATTATGTAGAATATAAATAAACAAATACAAAACATGTCCCATATAATAAACTTTAGTTAAAAATGTTAAAGGTTAAATAAGTACATTAAGAAAATAAATATACATCCATTTTATGCCCCTTTATTGGAAAAATTAGTCAAATCATACAGATATTAATTAACATGAGTGACAAGTGATGTATTTTCATTCACATCAGTAGTTTTGTGCACTATTGGGGTATTTATATACATCGATCTGCCAAAAACCATAACAAATGTCCATCGTCTATCCATTTCCTCTCTCTTTTTCCTCTATTCCCTTCTTCCCCTTCTTTTCCCCTCTTCCCACCCTTTAACAGACTATTGATCTCCAGCTTCACACAGCTCACATCCTCAACTCTCAGTCTCACACTGCCCTCTAGCGGCACTATCAGGACGTGCTTTATGCTCCATTCTGTACTAATGTGACTTCTGTTTGTGTTTTAATGCAGTGATTCTCAATCTTTTTCTGCCATTTACCACTTCAGAGGGGTGGATTTTTAAACCCACCTGTCCTCTGTCACCTCAAAAAAGGATAATGAAATTCTTCAAGTTGAAAAATGTCTAATTTATTGAACTATCCAATTCTAAATGAACATTAACTAGCAAAATAAAGGTGTAGTTGTGATATCACTTGGACTTTCTGTCACTTTGCAGTAAAATAGAGCAAATTCATTTCATAAATCTTTTTAAAACGGGGTTGTAGACTTGATACTGTCACTCTCAAGTCATGTTCAATATTGAGCTGAGATCTGTATTTAGTTTTCAGTGTAGCAACATCTGAAAAGTCTCAGAGATGAGATGTGGCAAAAGGAACAGGATGAAACAGTTATATTTTCTTTAAGGCTGAATTTTTGGTTTAATCTCCTACCAGAGTGATGTGTACAGAATCATTATAAAAATTCTAGTATCTCCATGACAACCGCCAAACAAGCAAACAGCAGCAAGAAGCAGCAGCGATTAGCAGCAACTAAGAACATTTACAACTTCTATTAAACATTTCTTCATACAAGTACCTGGTAAATCTTCTAAATAATTCTGGTAGAATATTGTACATTATTTATATCATGCGGGAAACGGAGGCGGAAGCCAAAGTAACAGCGAATAAAGTTTTATTTAAACAAAAGGGCGAAGACAAAACACAAATACTTGCTGTGAAAGGATTATTCCAGTGGCCCACAATAGTCCAGAGTCTGAGGAATAATCCGAATGAGGGAATGCGGGAAAAAGGAAAGTAATATCCACGGTGCGCCTGGAAAGAGTGCACGCGGAGCGAGAGCGCGAGAGTCCGGGTCAAACTGCACGTAGCGGGAACCGCATGCGCAGCCATTACAAGGCAATATGAACACACAGGAACATGCAATAAAGGAGCCGGAGTGTGGGGGAATGTGGGGTTTATATCGGCGGTGTGATGAGTGAGTGAATATGCCTCAGGTGTTCTCAATGAAGCCCGATGCGAGGAGCTCCATGTGGGCGGGCAGATGAGAGAAGGAGCAGGGCGTTCCCCGAAGCACCAAAGGGGGCGTGGCAGGGGGATTCCTGACAATTTAGTAGAAGACTTGAAAAGTACAAAGTAATTATTTAGTGACATTAACTAGCTAAGATTAGCTTTTATAGTTTATCTTTTTATATTAATCCATCATATGTATTTAATAATTAGTATAGAATCTATTAGATACAATGAAGTAGCTTAATTTAACCTATTTATCCCATTTTTTAATCAAACTCATGTAACCTGTTTACTCCAAGTATAATTAACATAATATACTAATAAATAGAGTAGAATAGGGTCAGACTGGGACTACAATTTTAATAATCCTTGCAGCCGTGGCATGTTTTATCTGTTGTGGAATTCCTTGTCATTGTTTAGACAATACGTACAGCTCCCAGTGTATAAAATTACAGGTGAAGAGTCTTCTACAGAAAACATCTCCACAGATATGGATCAAAACATCTATGTGGATTTGGATGGAGGGATTATGGCCCTAGTCGATAAAAAAAATGACTATAACAAACATTTTCTTATAACTAAAAGCACTAAACTCTTTCTATGCTTTTATTCTGATTCTTTGATTATATCGTATAAAAATCATGTTGTTGTTGTGTGTATTTTATGCTGTGTGCAGGAACATGGCAGCTGGTGAACATAGGTGGCCTTTGCAAGGTATGCGTCTGCATCAAGGCACGTGTGCGTACATGGAAGCATGTGCTGAGGGGTATAGCTTCATCTTTGACACCTTTAGACCTACCTGCGATGCTTGTTTTTTCCTTCTTCTTCAAAAGCATTGCCTGTGGTGCCTGGAGCAGTCCACCTGTCCTTTAGGTGAACGGTGCTATAATTTCTTCCGTAAATGGATCAGGTTTCCTCCGAAAAGGACGAATTGCTTTGGAAAATGATGCGGACCCGTTCAGACCGGTGATGGACATTCTGCACCATGCTGACATGTTCTCCGCAGATGGAATGTGGCTAGATTCCATCCAGAACTCTGTCTATGATCTTACTGCTGGACTTCAGCTGATCACCCGTATCCTTCATGTGCGTAGGGTTATTACCCTTGTCCAATCGTTTGGAGTTCCTGCCCGCTCAATGGTTGCTCTGAGAACTCACGGATTTCTCTTCACGGACTTCGTCATGCAAAGCACCTTTGTAACGCATACACCATCACCTTCTGTGGCTCTGTTCTATGGACAACTGAACCAGCGAAACATCGTGATTGGAATTGTCGTCCTATCCTTTGTCGCAAATGTCACACAATCGGAACAGACTCAATGGTATTCTCATCGAGACTTCACAGTGGTGGTTTGAGGTTTCATGATGCGGTGTGGTCTGCACTGAAGTCTCACAGTTCTATATCTGCTCCCCTGCCGCACTGGATCAGACAACTATCACCCATTCCAGTAAAAAAAAGAAAATAGAGAGAAAAAAAAGGCAAGTGAGTCTGGACATCAAGGACAGGAACTGAAAGCTAAACCTCTCCATGTCCAATAATAATTAATAAAATCAATAAAAATGTAAAATATGAAATCACTTGTTTATTGAAGTGTTCGACATCATTTAAATCCTGATTCTAAATCAGTGTTTCTCAACTGGAGGATGCTTTTAAACTAAATAATTAAAATACACATGATAAACCTTTGGGAAAATGTGACAAAAGTAAAATTGTATAATTATTAAAAGATTAAGTTAAATGATTTTTGTCTTCCTTTTAAACGCCGTATGACCTCCTCATGGATTCTTGCATCTTGTTTATATCCCTCTTGTGGAGCAGGGGGCTGTGGCTCGGGGTCATAATGCTGAGGGGGAGGGAGGTCAGGAGGGAGAGGGAAACTGGTCCTCAGTGCCACATTGTGCAAAACACCACACACCCTGATAATCTTACACACATTTTCTGGGTGGTATAGAAGTCTGCCACCTGTCATATTATAGACTACATCAGGACAATGTTTACAATTTCTACATGTTGTTAAAGTCACCAAGAAGCCAGTCATCACGTCCTGCAGCTGCCTGTAGTCTGTTCCCTACACTGCTATGTGTCAGGATAAAGGAATCATGTGCTGAAGCAGGTCAGTGTGTCACAGTGAAGGGAAACCTGATGTATCGACTACCCACCTTAATAATAACATCCAAAATGACAGGCATTATGATAGAAAGCCGGGGGCAGAGCACTGGGTCAGCCATGACTGGAACTTGGTGATCCTGGGGCTTGAACCCCTGACCTTCACCACTGAGCTACCACTTCCCAAATAGAGACCCTTCCATGGTGAAATACTTACAGCTAAAGTTACAGAATTCTCTCTGACTGTCTGAACACTGATCCTGGAAACTTAATTTATAAATGCACAATAAACATTTTCTCACAGAAACATCACCATATCAACAATTACCACATTTTTCCCTATGAGATCTTATTGTATTAAAAATTAGATATAAAAATGGCTGTTTAAATATTAACTTTACAATATGTTGAAGATGTTTTGCATTCAGTACCGTATAATATTGGTAATGGTCCAAGTCCAGCCCAGTTGTGCACACAGAAGATCCAGACTGAAGATGTAGTTCCAGGTAGCAGGGCAGAGATCATAACCATACCAGCTGTTCTCCAGGAAAGACTTCAGGGTGCTGGTAATCATATTGTAGATGTTTCCCGGAGGCTCCTGGCAAAAAATACATCATTATTTAATACCCAGTGCAATAAAACACTGTTTAAGTGACAGCGTAGTTCAATATAAATGTATATGGAATTTGTCCCACTAGATTACACTGATACTTGAAAATTAAAGGGAGATTAAGAAGGCAGTAAAATACTTGATAAAGTCCAGTTAAAAAAAAAATGACACTGAGAGGAACACTGAGGATCAGCTTCTTACCTCATCCCAGTGCAGATACTTGGTGAGCAAGTGAAATATCTTTCCCTTTGCTTTCAGGTTGCTCACTATGTGAATTGCTCGACATAAAGAACTTTCATAGGACAAAAAACTTGGCCATGCTGTCACCATGACCATAATCACTTTGGGGGCTTCAAGAAAATCTGCAAAGCAACAAAACAATAGAACATAAATACATGGTATAAAAAGGAATACATTGGATATAAAAAGTTGACACACCTTATAAAATTGCAGGTTTTTTTAAATATAAGACAGAAATAACAATATAGATAATATGAATATGCAAACACATCAAAATGATTACAAAAGATTCATTAATTTAACTACAACCATGTAGGAAAATGTGTTATGGTCCAACGAGACAAAGGTTAAACGTATTTCCCATAAATCTAAAAGGTATGTTTGGTGCAAAGCTGATAAAGAGCATCCTCCAAGTAACATCATACCAACATGGTGGTATGGTGGGGGGCAGCACTATGCTTTGGAGCTGCTTTTCTTCAGCTGGGCAGAAGCTTCTGTCCTCTGTGAAGAAGCTGAAAATAAAGAGGAGTTCACATTTTAACATCACAATGACCAGAAGCAAATATCAAAATTAGAAAAGGATCATCACAGTACTGAAATGGTCCAGCCAGAGCCCAGACCTCAACCCAATCCAAAACCTATGGAATGACCTACAATGAGCCATACACAGGAGATCACCTGCAATTTAAAGAAACATTTTTGCAAAGTAGAATAGATAAAATTCTAAAGGGTAGATGTGGGAAGTTAATAGAGATTATTCACAAAGACTTGATGCCATAATAAAGGCAAATTGTGCTTCCACAAAGTATTAGTTATGGGGGATTTTCAGACTCATGCAATCAAGCTGTGATAGTTTTTTATTTAAAATGTTCCCAATTATTAAATATTTCTTTTGTCTCTGGATATTTGTTTTTTGGAAAATCACACTAAACATGTAACAAGTTTCACGTTTACACTGTTGTTATTTTTATCTTTATATTTAAAAAACCAGCCATTTCATAAGGGTGTGTAGACTTTTTACATCCACTGTATATCACCAACAACAAGACACAATTTACTTCTCTGTATCAGTGTCCAAATCATTTTTATTAGATAAATAATGAAATATCAGTATAATCTCACCTTCTTTAAGGAGTCTGTAGGCGAGACCATGTGCTTTGTGAGAGTCTCCTCTCTGTTGACACACGCCTACATAAACCCTACAGAGAGACTGCAGGAGATCATGTCCCATAAACCCTCTCTCTGCCTTGATCTTCTCCAAAATCACAGACAGAAACGTCTCTGCTAAGGACTAAATGAGACGGAAGAAAAATTTCAGCATCCAACTAAATAAACATGTATTTAAATCATGTATTTAAAACAAATATTATGAAGTAAAGACTTGACTGTAGACTGGGTTGAGGAAAACTATTAGATATTGTATAAACCAAAACCTAGAGTCAAATTTTGACATGATAAATCATATCTACTGTTCAATTTAAGAACATCAGGTGAATTATGGATCAACTTTCAAAAATGAGAAACTTAAATCCAGAGCTAAAGAATAAAGTGTTTAAATCGCATGCACACTAAATAAAACAGAAGATAAGAACTGACCTCGTTTACACAAAACTCAGAAATGACGTGTTTCTCTTCATCTCTCAGAACAGGAAGTTCACTTGTTCCTCTGAGAAGTGCATGAATCCTGTCTGTAGGTAAAACATCAGAACAGGACTTTTGTAGTGTTTCTAATGCACTGGAGATAAGAGATTGTGTTGTGTGTGTTGTGTTTACAGGATCAGCTGAAGCAGCATCAAGTCGAGGCTTTTGAGCTTTCCTGGGTGGTGACATGTCTGATCCAGTTCTCTTTGCTGTGGGCTTTGGGTCTGTATGAATATAAAATAAATGTATATAATTTGTCACACGCCCTTATCCCGAGAGACTTACAATATTTCTTCCTAGATCTTAAAAAATGACTGTTACACATTTAGGTTCATTAAGACGGTGAAAAATTTGCCTTGTCAACACTTTTTCCATTAATGTTCCAATACTTTTGGTGATAATGTACATACTAGGTTTAGCACATGCTAAGATTAAACTGTATATCCACTAAAATTAGATTACAACATGTCACATTTAAATACGTTTATCAGCTTCCTGCTTGCTTATTTATTATAATTTTTTTTAAATAATTGTATTATTAATTATTTGTGTTAATTTATTTCATATTCAATGCAAATACAGAACACATCAAAATGCATAGAAACTTAGTATTAGAGATTTTACTGTTACCTTTGTTCAACTCGTTCTCCACTTTGTAAAGTTTTTCCTGTTGAGGATCGAAAACAAAAAGCAGATTTAGTTTTATTTAGTCACATTTCTCACTAAAAGTTCAATGATGTCTGCATTTAAAAATGGAAAGAAAGTACCTCCATTAAGCGAAAGATTTTCTCCATGCTGCTGATTTTGCATTTCAGGCCTCGGATTTCTAGATTTTGTCTGGTGTTCACTTCTGTAAAATAATTTACAAAATGAAATGAAAAGGTGCTCAGATCACATTATCACATTATATGTGTATTTTAATAGAACTGAATCATGCAGTAATAATCAACTTGTACTTTCTTACACACCTTTAAGTGCCAGAAGCTGGTTTTCAACACTGACATTTCTGTGGAAGGGAAAAGAAACATTTAGATAAAACATTATATAATATATTATTATATCACGTATTATATTGTAACACTGCAATGAGCAAGAGCAAAAAACATACTTGTGAGTGTTGCTGAGTAGCATAAGGCTCTTAATGGCCTGAAGCTCCTGCTGGCTTATGCTCGCCTTTTCCATTTCTGTATTAATGTTTATTTTATTCTACTTAATAATAATAATAATAATAATAATAATAATAATAATAATAATAATAATAATAATAATGTTATTAGGTTCAGCAGGTTCACAGAATAATTTACGAGTCACTGTTCTATAAACAATAAAACTTTTTATTTTTAATGACTGAAAATGCTACAAAATGTCACATGATGAAGTATAATAATGCAAACACACAAAGATCCAAATACAATTTCAAATGATGTAAATATTAGTAAGGGGATTTAACAATAAATAAAAACATTTATGAATAAAAGTTCCAAAGTGGGTTAAAAAAAACAACCTAATAATAAACAACAATAGATAAAAATATGAAATCCACAAATGTAGAATTATAACACAACTATATTATATTAGCAAACAATATTTATAAACTGTAACATATTAAGACGTCTCTGAATGACTTAAAACAGGGAGAAATGATTAAAGGAGCAGAACTGGAAGAAACAGCAGGACTGGATGCAGATGAAGGACTGGATGAAGGAGATGAACTTTGACAACCAGGCTGTAAAGACACATATTGTATATTATAATTTAAGCATAATAATAATAATGCTGATGATGATAATGACACATGAAGGGCTTTTTAAATGACATGAATCTGCATTGGTACATTTACATTAGGTTTGGCTGCTGAATTGTTGCTGAAGGATCCAGCTTTTAAATGTCCCATATAATGAAAAGAGACTTTTGTGTTTGAATTCTTTTTATTACTTTTAACATCATTCAGCATATCTATACATTAACACCCATAAAAGAAACCCCCCACCCCCCACCCCGGCAGCATGGAAACAAACAATAACATAATTCCTGGTTACAGAAGCTTAGCAGATACAATAAAATTAGGACCCCTGCATGGCTTCCATTATATAAAGGAGATGAAAACCGGTCTGTCATTGGGAAAATGTATATGTACAGCGTAGGTAAACTAGTGGGTAGAGAAAATAGGTAAGCAAACAATAAAAAAAAAAATATTAAAAAAATAAAAATAATAACAACAATAATAATAATAATAGAGGACAAACCCACTAATCAGGTAATTCTTTCAAACTTTTAAAGTATGACAAAATGGGATCCCATTTAATATAGAATCCCTCTGCAGATCCCCTGAGTGTGAATCTAATCTTTTCTAATTTCAAAAAGAACATTACATCCTCCAGCCAGGATGACACCGATGGTGGAAGAGGAGATTTCCAGTTTAGCAAAATTCTTCTACGGGCTAATAAGGAGATATAAGCAATAATGTTCTTTTGGGGCGTAGTAAGGGTAGTGTTTATATCATTACTAGGAGTACCAAATATGGCTATTAACGGGCAGGGCTCCAGCGTCACCGTAAGGGCCTCATTGATGGCTCTGAAAATCAATGACCAATAGTTCTCCAGTGAAGGACAGGACCAGAACATGTGTAACAGGTTGGCTGGGGAAAGGGAGCATCTATCACAGGAAGTGTCTAGACCAGGGAATATTCTGGCCAGCTGCGCCTTAGTAAAATGAACCCTATGCAGCACTTTAAATTGTATAAGTCGTAGTCTCACCGAAGAAGAGGATGAGTGAATAGTTTTAAGTGCCTTTCCCCAGAAATCCTCAGATAGTTCTATAGCTAGATCGGCCTCCCATCTGGATTTGATCTTATCCAAATTGTGTGTTTGAAGGGACAAAAGCTGGGAGTATAAAATAGAAATCTACCCTTTATTAGTAAAACGAGAGGTAAGATTATCCAAAGGAGAGGAGGGGGCAAGATCTGGAAAGGGTGGGAATTTGTTTTTAATAAAACTACGAATTTGAAGGTATCTGAAAAAATGATTATGTGGAAGATCATACAATCTTCTAAGATTCTCAAAACTGCTGAATAGGCCCTCAGCATACAGATCTTTAATACATCTCAAACCCGACGTTTCCCAGCATCTGAATAATGAGTCCAGCATAGAAGGTGGAAATAAATGATTTTTGTATATAGGGCCTAAAATCGATGCTGTTTGAAATTTGTAGTGAGTCCGAAACTGATTAAAAATTCTAAGAGTTGACAGCAATGTGGGGTTAGTTGTAAATTGGGAGGTTTTCATAGGTAAAGAGGAATATACCAAAGCAGGGAGAGAAGAAAGATGACATGTTTGTGCCTCAATTAGACACCAACTTGTATCTGGGCGATGAAGCCAAAATAATATCTTTTGAATATTTGATGCCCAGTAATAATGAATAAAGCTTGGGAGGCCCAAGCCACCTGCATCACAGGGCTGCTGAAGAGTATGTTTATTTACCCTAGGAATCTTACTTTCCCAAATAAAAGAGGATATATATTGATCAATTGAGCTGAAAAAGGACTTTGGTAGAAAGACAGGTAACATTTGGAAGAGGTATAAGAATTTAGGAAGAATAGTCATTTTCACAGAATGTATCCTACCCGCTAGAGTAAGGGGAAGACTGTTCCACCTGTCCAGGTCAGTTCTCATTTCCTTTAATTGAACTTTAAAATTAGCTTCAAACAGGAGCGAGAAAGAACGTGTCATGTTGATCCCAAGGTATCTAAACCCGTTGGGAGAAAAACGAAAAGGTAATAGTTCTCGTTGAATTTGCAGAGCCGAATTATTAATGGGAAAACATTCGCTTTTTTTCAAAATTTTATTTGTATCCCGAAAAGGCACCAAACCGATCTAGCAAAGAGATAATTAAGGGGCTGCTGGATACCGGGTCACTAACATAAAGCAAGAGATCGTCGGCATATAAGGAGACACGGTGTTCGATGCCCCCCCTTATGATTCCATGAAACAATGTAGTGTTTTTCAAAGCTATTGAACGAGGCTCAATCGCAACAGCAAACAGAAGTGGGGATAAGGGGCATCCCTGCCGCGTTCCCCGTGTCAGTGGAAAGAAATCTGATCGAGTATAGTTAGTCCGAATGGATGCTAAAGGAGAACGGTATAGTAGCTTGATCCAAGAAATAAAGGTATCGCCAAAGCCAAATTTTTTTAGGACTGCAAACAGATATGGCCATTCGATTCGATCAAACGCCTTCTCTGCATCTAAGGAGATAACTACCTCGGGATGCGGAGAAGGGACTGGCATATACATTATGTTGGATAATCTACGAATATTAAAAAAAGATTGTCTGTTTTTAATAAATCCCGTTTGGTCATCAGAAATTATTGAAGAAAGAACGTGTTCTAAACGGAGTGCTAGTATTTTAGATAGAATTTTAGTGTCTGCATTTAAAAGTGATACAGGGCGATACGATCCACATTGGGTAGCATCTTTATCCTTTTTGAGAAGAAGTGAAATCGATGCCTGTGAAAAGTTAGTAGAGAACCTGCTCCCACAGATTCTTTAAACACTTCGAGGAGGATGGGCGCAAGCTTTGTCTTAAATTTCTTGAAAAAGTCAACCGGATAGCCATCAAGACCAGGAGATTTGCCACTTTTCATGGCCATTATAGCCACATTAATCTCTTCGAGTTCACGTTCTAACCTTACTAACTGATCCGTTGGCAGTGAAGGGGTATCTAAACCATTTAGGAAATTATCCATATCCCCGGGGTCTGCTGGAAATTCCGAAGTATATAGTGAGGAATAAAAAGTTTTGAAGATGTTGTTTATTTCTTTCGGATTACAGGTTAAAGTCTGATTAGAGTCTTTAATCTGAGAAATAATCCGTGAAGCGGCTTGTCGCTTTAACTGGTGGGCCAAAAGACTGCTAGATTTGTCCCCGTATTCGTAGTAGAAACCACGTGTCTTCATTATTAAATGTTCTGCATGAGTAGTGGATAGAAAATTAAACTTTGTTTGCAAATCAGCTCTTTTCTTACGTAGTTCAGCCGTTGGTGACTCGGAGTATTCCCTGTCTAAATCAACTATGGACTGAGACAGTATCTGAAGTTCCTTTTTATGCTCCCTGTTAACATAGGATGCATAAGATATTATCTGGCCCCTCAAGTACGCTTTCAAAGTCTCCCAGAGTACTGAATAGGACACTGTGTCTGTTTTGTTTAGTTCCAAAAAGTCATCTATGTTAACTGAAATAAAGTCACAGAATTTATTATTAGATAAAAGTAGAAGGTTAAATGCCCAAAGTGGCTGTTCTCTAATATTCAGAGGGAAATATAGGTCTAACAGAACTGGCGCATGGTCAGATACGACTATAGCGGAGTATTCAACCTTCCTGACCATCGACATAAGCAAATTATCTATAAATAAATAATCTTATCTGGAGAAGGAGTGATGGACATGGGAATAAAAAGAGAATTGTTTGCCCAGAGGGTTTAAAAATCTCCAAGGATCTACGCAACCATTCTGTTTCATAAACAAAGAAAAGGTCTTTGCCATCTCTGAAGTGTTACTGTTGATGTTAGATCTGTCAAGCTGAGGGTCGATAGCACAGTTCAAATCACCTGCAAATAATAAATGATGTGTATCAAGCTTGGGAATTAGCGAAAGGAGAGTATTAGCAAAGTGAACGTCGTCCCAGTTGGGCGCGTAGACATTAACTAAAATCACTGGGACTTGAAAAGAAATCCGTCACAATAATGTAACGACCATTGGGGTCACAGATAGCCTCGGAAGATGAGAACTGGACTCTCTTATTAATTAAAATTGCTACCCCTCGTGATCTACTATTAAATTTGGAGTGGAACATTTGGCTTACCCATACTTTACGAATTCTAATATGATCATCCAGCCTTAGATGAGTTTCTTGTAGGAACAGTATATCTGGCTTGAAAGATTTCAGATGGGAGAAAATTTTAGCTCTCTTAACAGGACCATTTAATCCCTTGACATTCCATGTCATTAGCCTCACCGGCTGACCTCGGTCTTCATTACACATGTAGTAAAAATTAAAATAAAAATTAGACACATGCAAGGGTCACAAAACATGTAGCAACTGTAAAATGTAAACAACAGAACTATAATTAAAAGTGCCATAACAACCATACGCAAACATTGCTGCCAACCCCTCCCACTCCCCCCCCTTATTCAAACAAAGAGAGAACATTATAAAGCCTAGATCTAAGACCCCAACAGGGACTGATCGCAGAAAAAAAAACAAAAATTACAGAAGCTTCCAAGAAACGCGGATTAGCAACGGTAAAAAATGTATATCGTGGGTGTAGCTCCCATGTAGAACAGATATTGTAACCAAGTCATGTCGTTGTTTCACATTTTTAATCAGCTAGTAACTAAACAGCGTGTGTCGTCGCAGTCATAAGTCTTGTGCCGCATCGGGTTTTACATGTCGATATAGAGCCAGCACGTTAGCCTTCATCCCAGTGGGAACGATAAAACACGTTGGCTTCTTCTGGCGTGTTAAAGTAGCATACCTTCCCTTCATACAATACCCGAAGTCTGGCAGGATACAAAAGACCAAATCTGACCCCTTTCCCGTACAGTCGAGATTTCACATCATTAAACGCCGCTCGCTTTCTCCCAAGCTCAACGCTGAAATCTTCATGAAAAAACACCTTGTGACCTCGGAAAAGCACCCCCCGCCGCTGCCTACCGAATCTGAGGATGCGCTGCTTGTCCTGGAAAAAATGAAAAAGGACCAGGAAAACTCTGGGTTTGGGGTTTTTGGCCTGTGTATTGCTGGTAGGGACAGGTCCGACCCGGTGGGCTCGCGAGAGGACGAGAGGGCTGGGGAAAAATCCCTCCCCAGTACTTCCGTGAAAAACTCAGTCATAAATTTAACCGGGTCCGAGCCTTCCAAACTTTCCGGGATACCCACCACTCTCAGGTTTGATCTCCGGGATCGATTTTCAAGATCATCCAGCTTTTCTTTCAGCAACGCATTCTCCTTTCGTAATGCATCCATCGAATTTTCAACATTCACCATCCTGTCGCTGTAGACGTTCAAGCTTTCTTCCACCTCACGAAGACGTTGATCGTGCGCTTCGTAATAGGACTTAACTTGCTCCAGGGTCGCATTTACGGGTGATAGTGCATCGGTCAGCTCCGTTTTTAGAAGGGAATGAACAATCTGCGCAGTGTCAGAGAGGAGTGCCGTCCGAAGTCTCTCAAGATCAGGTGGTAAGGTTGGTGTGTCTTCCGCGGGCGTCGCCACGCTCGAGGCCTCGTCGTCTTTGTCGCCAATTTTACTCCGAAGTTGCTTTCTGCTCGTCATATTTTTGATAGCTCTTGGTTGCTTACGGTGTTAACAGGGAGAAAACCCGCTTCAGCGAACTTATTTGGCAAAAACAACGACAAAAAAAACAAAAGGAGTCGGGAGCTACACTCACGTGCGCCTACTCACGCCATGCCTAAACCGGAAGCTCCGAAAAGAGACTTTTGATAAAATAAGTGTTAAAGTTAAATAAGTACATTAAGAAAACAATGCATACATTTTAAGTACTTTATTATTGCAATTTCCAGCAAAAATATTACATCACACAGTAACAAGATATTTTTTTTTAATTCACATTCACATGCAAAGAAAAAATTAATGAAATGAGAAGAAATAAAAACTGCTGAAATTTAAGGAAGAAAAAAATCCAATGTTATTTAAACTTTACAGAAAAAAGGCATTTTCTTTTCTTCTTGTTTACACTGAAATAATGCAAACAAATACACAAATAAATTCATCAATTCGCTGCGGAGGAAAAATACAAACAGAAACCACATCAGGAACTTTTTGAGCACCATAACCGACCACGTGACCACTAGGCTGCTTTTCAGGCCAAGTGATGGCGCTACATGCTCTGTACAAGTCTGTGATGAAAATCTACAAATGTTTCACGGATTCTTTCATTCCATCGTACTTCACCTTCATGGTACAGTAAACATCCTGGTACTGTTCCCACTCCTAAAACACAACCATGGAACAGAACAGCTTTAAACTTTACATCCATTCAATCAACAAGAAACTCAACATCTCCAACTAGAAATACAATTTTTCTTCTCTTCAAGTTCATACAGCATGTGGAGGAACTCATCATGTACTGCTTAATGCAAGGAGTTTCCCACTTACTGCCATTAACCTGCTGCACTTCCTGTTAGTCTGAAGAAGCTCTTCCTCTTTCAGCTCAGCTGAGGCTACAGTAAGTCCATGTCTGATACCAGTTTGTAGATCTCTTTCTGTAGCTGAACACTGGACTCCAGCACCTGCTCGTGTTTCTTCTCAGCTTCATCCAGAAGACCTGGAAGTTTTACAAGAAAAAGCTTGTTGGTTTAATTGACGTCTACACACACATTTAAACACTTGATACCTGTAGTGACTCCTTGCTGAAGGTTACAGTTTCCCTCAGATGATTGTACTGGTACTTCAGGACACTGTGAGTCTCTCACTCCTGCTCACACTCCTAAAACACTGCTATGAGGAAGAGGATCACAGATTCAGTCATTAATGTTCACATCCACAATGAGACTCTTTATTCGGCTGTACAATCATTTACACCAGGATTACGTTTCTCACCTTGGTGTTGATCACACACTCTCTGTGTGTCTCACTGAGCCGTTCCTCCAACTCCATCACACTGTCCTCCAGGTTGGACCTCTCGCTGTCCACCGGTACACGGGACAGCAGACTGCAGTTCACTGGAAGTATTTAATGTTTCTTCTGATGAACACAGAACAAATCAGCAGCCTCTGTGGTGATATTTCACTTATTGTTCTCTATAAAAATAAATGTGTAGTAGACTTATCACCATGTGTTCTCACATTCATAAATATACACCCAAAAAGTGTAGAATAATCACACAGATAGATAAAGTAACATCACAAAGATTTGAGTGAGAAAAATACATTTAAAAGTCTTCTTATTTCAGCTGCTACCGTTAGGGGGCGCCACAACGTCATATTTTTCTACACTACCCTGATTTACATTTCTGTCTCGTGAAAAAAAAAAGAATTATATAATATATAAGAAATTCATATCGAAATAAATTAACTTTTCATAAATTTAGGAGAAACCCACCACTTTAATGAGATTACAATAAAGAAAGAGAAGAGGAGGAATCAGGACAGGAAGTGACATCAGCTTCTATTATCAAGGCATTTAAGAGAAGCACCCATTTTAATCAGGTAACTACATTTTTAAACACAGATATGAGTATAAACATGACAAATCAACAGTTTTGTATGAGTTAAAACAGGACATGTAAATTGAACAGGGTAAATTATACACCTGTAACATCTATAGGTTTAAAACGAGGAAAAGGGTTGTTACGTCACAGGCGATGTGGGCGTGGCTAAATAACGCTGATGTGAAGCGCAATCCAGAGATTCATCGTGTTTCATCTGTGAGTTTCTCCATCAAACTATTTTCTATTCAACATGTTTCTATTATTTATACTGTCATTTTCTTTGATTTTTTTATACTTTTGAAGACTTTTGCGGAAGTATTTCTTCCCGTGATGCATTGCGGGATGCATAAATTAACCAGTTAAAATATATATATATACAGTGGAACCCGGTTATGTCGATGTTGTAGGGGGTCGCCAAAAAGCATCGAGGTAACCGATGATCGAGATAAACAAAAATCAAAATGGCGGCAGTATATTAACGTGCTTGAAATTTCTTTATGTACACGATGTGCGTTAATAAATGAGAATGTGCATGCACGTGTTTTTGGCGTGTTTTTGCCGCGATTTGTTTGATGGTCATGCTGTAAAAATGTACATACGTTTGTTAACAACAAAAGGCATAAGTGCACCTACTAACAGCAGAGATTTACCAGTATGCAATACAAACCACCGTCCATTCTCCATCCAAACCTTTATTATATTCTCCAACATTATAAACACACAGATCGCTCAAAAAAAAAAAAAAAAAAACAGCGGCTGCACAGTGCCATCTCACATTTAGTCCACATGTGGAAAGAAAAAAAAAACATAACTAAGTGTCTGAAAACTTATGACCATCAGGCTGAAGTAATCCGCACAAACACACAAAGCAAAGTGTCCGAAAAAACTTACGTCCGCGATGCCGAGGGGGAGATAAGCCGAGAGAGAGAGAGAGAGTTTGTGAATGGAATGGCGCACGGCACGGCCGGAAAACCCGGAAGATCCAAAACGAACCGAAACCAAAACGAGGGACAGAAAAGTCTCAAATGTGAACGGCCGAAGGGGCGTGGCAGGTGCTTTCTCGGCCGCTTTCTCTGAAGCTCCGGCTTCAACTCCTTACCGAGAGCCGTGCTCCTTACCCTGCTCGCGCCGGTATGGAGCACGGCTCTCGATAAGGAGCGACGGTAAGGAGTTAAAGCGGAGCCCAGCTCCCGTTCATCGCATAACATTTAACAAAAAAATGCATATGTGCACTTACTAACAGCAGAGATTCACCAGTATACAATACAGACACCTGTAGTATCTGTAAGGTTTGATTTTTCCGCCACTTTCGCGAGTTCTTCTGTGGCTGCACAGTGCCGATCGACATAACTGACGTTAATTTTTCCCCCCTTGTGCTCGAGATATTAGGGTTCCGCGACATAAAAAAAGTCGACATAACCGATAAAAAATGCTTAGAAAAAGCGAGAATTTGGCGGTTCCACTTCAAAAACGTCGACTTAATAGGGTTGTCGAGGTAACCGAGGGCGAGATAACCGGATTCCACTGTATATATAAAATATAATTAAATTAATTGAGTGAACTTTTTCCTCTACAATGATCGTGTCAATTGTAAAGATCTCTTGGTATAAATACAGTATGTATGGAGTTCATCTGCTGGAAGTTCATGTTTAATGCTGCATGTTTTATAGGATTTATGAGCTGAATAAATGTTTTTATATTGGTTTAGTTTTAAAAACACTTCTGTCGAGAAATTACAGACTCAATCATAGACAGTATTCCACAATCTCACACCATGGCTGTATAATAATTGCATGTGCACATTTAGTACTTATAATTCATTGTTGATATATTTGTCTAGAATACATTCAGAGAAAAATGTGGTACTTGAAGACGGTAAATATTTGGCAGTTAATTACGCATTTCACTTTAAGCAGCTATTTGTGGAGAGGGACATGTTTATTTATTTAAATTCCCTACATGCAATGCCCCCCTAACCCTAACCCTAACTGTAACTCTACCTCCCCACCAGGTGTGGTGCCACTGTGCACTGCATATTACTGCATACCCCATATTTGCACCCCTGGTCAGACACTGTGAATGACACACATGTGGTACATGCACACAGCTCCAGCCTGCTCTCTCTGCTGCTTTGCATGACTCTGTGTTGTTGCATTTCAAAACAAATGTATCATTAACAGTAGGAAAGGCTTTTTGCTGGTTAAGAATCGGACACATGTGAAACTCACATACTGGTGCTGTATTTAATAAATCGTGTTTGTAAAGCAAATAAACCAGATTGTGGTGTGTGTGTGTTTGATTTTCAGCTCTCGAACAGACATGGATCGCTCTCCTTATGCCCCTGACAGCCCCACGGAGCCCACAGCGCCTTCTACAGCACCATGCACAACACCCTGCACCACCACCACGTCTTGCACCATGGAGGTCTCTGAAGCCCAGGTTTTCTGTAATGATGACCTCCCAGAGCTGGAGTGTGCCGTGTGTTTCAGTCAGTTCAACAACGTCTTCAACACACCCAAAGTGCTGCAATGTGGCCACACCTTCTGCCTGGAGTGCCTCGCACGCATCAACATAAAATCCTCTCAGCCCGACAGCCTGCAGTGCCCTCTGTGCAGAGCGTACACCCCTGTGCCCACCCTGGGCCTCCCTAAACTGGCGACAGACATCGTGGTGCTGTCCTGCCTCCCCGAGGCCATGCAGCGTGTCTACAGCATCCACTTCAACCGCAACAGAGGCAAGCTGCAGTTGAAGGGCATCCCCAGCTCTGTCCCACCTTCCCCGAACCGTCAGCACCGCAGCCTGGACCTCGGGGAGCAAGTCAACACTGAGCTGGAACAGGATCCACCCAGCGGTGTCTGCCCCCGCTTCATCCTGATCATGAAGATAGCATTGTTTATCATCGTGGTCTCCCTCGGCATCACTGTTTTCATCTTACACAAAAATGAGCTATGGCCTGGCATAATTGCACACGATTTACCTTGACTGTTGATTTGTGTAAAGCTGCTTTGAGACAATGTCTGTTGTGAAAAGCGCTATAGAAATAAACTTGACTTGACTTGTTAGTGTTAAGATGTTTCTCACAGAGTTTCACACACACACATTCCTTTGTCTGTTCAGTGTCTATAGAATATTTACGATGTTAGTCTGTAAGGTAAACAGGGAGTCTATTTCGGGCTCACACATCTCCGGCTAGTATATCCTCTTGTCTAAACAGGAAACAAGTTTCGGTCAGAATTTTCTCTTCCCTGTGTGTATATACACGTTCTGCTGCCTGCAATAAACAGAAGAGGAAGCATTTGCTGTGTGCCCTGTAGTTCTTCTTCCCTGATATCAGAAAGGCCTACGGGCATCGCAGGTCATATGGAAAACCTCTCCAAGAATTAAGTTTTGTTTGGGCATGATAAAAATCTAACAGTTTTGGTGTCAGAAGCGAGATACTTTCAGCAATATCCAAAGGGAAATCACGCATCAAGGTAAGTTTTAAGATACTTCCTTGTTTGCGGGGATTGTCCCGTATACCAGCCAATAGGGCTGCATATGTGTTCGTGTCTTGGTTATGCATTAATTGTTGAATTAATGATAATTTCCTTTGGAGGGATGATTTTGTCACGACATTGGTTTCCTCACCTTAGATGTAAGATGCAAGATTAGATGACGTTTTTTACGGTCTGTCTAGTACAGGCGATATTGTCTGAAGTATCCAAAAGAATCCATGATAATTTTTATATGCCCGAAAAAATAGATTTATGAAAAATTAATGCGAAAAGGAACTAATGAAAAATGGACATTTTAAAAAGACTGTAACATTTTTCAAAAGACTTCAATCTTGTTTTGGCTTTATAGTCGATTTTTTTTCTCCTAACTTACAAAATTTGTGATCCAATTGGAGAGACTGGATTACTCTTTTGTTTGAAGACTCGATCCCCTGGTGCCTTGCAGCTGTATTGTTATCTAAGTGTTATGTGTTGTGTGTATTGTCTGTGTATTAAGTGTTGTGTGTCTGTTCTTTGTTCTGTGTAAAGATTGGATGTATAGGAATTGTGCCGGTTATTGAACTAATCCTTATTTAGATCATTTGGCATCATGGAGTGAAATTGTATTACATCTAGATACTTTTTCCTAGAGATTTAGATGCTGCTAGATGTTTCTGCTATGCTCCAGGTTAAGTTAACCCGTTATGCTCTGCACTGCAACAGGAAGTGGTGCATTCCAGCCTCAGCACAAAACTCAAGGAGGAGGTCCTAGAAAAAAGGGGAAGTTCTATTAGGGAATAGATAGATTTCCAATTTCATGTCCTGTAACTCACCTTTTGCCTGTAGTGACACCGACTGGTACTAATTTTTATCATAGCTTTACAATAATTCCAAACTCGCCTTTAAACCTTTTAGGAAGAGATATGATGCATAAAATGAGAATGGAAATTCTGTTTTTTGAAACCAATGTCTCACTGTCTTTTTCCTCTGTCCTTATGCTCTTAACTGAGCCACAGAGGTCCTGCCTGATGAACCAAATTTAGGTAAGTTAACCCTTAATTATGGGCCTCTCACAAAGATGAGGCAGGTTTAATCCAGGTAAAGCCGTATCATGCACTCATGAAAACACACCGTCCGATTTTTGTTAAACAATATCCATTGTCGAAAGAGAAGAATGTTGGCATTGCACCAGTTATTGACAATTTATTGTCACAAGATGTTTTGAACGAGACACATTCACCTTATAACACACCGATTAATCCTGTCTTGAAGGCAGATAAGAAATGCTGGAGGTTAACACAAGATTTACGTGAGATTAATAAATTAGTTATTCCGTTAGCTCCTTTGGTGCCCGATGTAGCTACCATTGTTAACTCTATACCAGCGACTCACAGATTTTTTACTGTGATTGATCTTTGTTCTGCTTTTTTCAGTGTCCCTTTGGCCTCAGAGACGCAGCCGCTTTTCACATTTACCTATAGGGGACGTCAATTCACCTGGACACGTCTTCCTCAGGGTTTTGTTGACTCGTCAGCCGAATTATGCTAACCCTTTTCACCTATATGTGCACGAACGTGGTGGTACGGCTGCGGGGATCCTAGCCCAGGAACACGGTGACAGATATCGCCCTGTTGCGTATCTTACCAAATCTTTAGACAACATAGCACAAGGGTTGCCCTCGTGCTTGCGTGCAGTGGCTGCTGCGGCTCTGATGGTCCGGGATGCTGAGAAAACGGTGCTGTCACATCCTTTGATACTGTACACCTCACATCAGGTAACAGCTATTTTACACAACATATGACAGCGCAACATAGATTTGGTTATGAGACCACGCTCTTGGCAACGGAAAACTTAACTATTAAGCCTCTTCTCAGCCGCATTCAGCTGTAGTAGCTCTGCGTGATCTGCTACACGATATTGACTTAGATAGTTTTGACGACACACATGATTTCCTTAAACACATTGAAAAAGAGACCTCTTGTAGGCCCGATCTTTTAGATACGGCCCTGGAAGAGGGTGATTGTCTATATGTAGATGTTAATATTCAAAACCTTCTGATGATGTGTATTTATGTGGATATGCGGTTGTAAGGTTACCTGATGTAATAGTTGAAGCTAAATCATTACCATACACATCAACAAGCTGCAGAGTTGGTGGCATTTACAAGAGCATGTCAGTAGTCTGAAGGTAAAGTAGTGACTATATACACTGATTCTAAGTATGCTTATGGTGTTGTGCATGATTTTGCAGAAACATGGAAGCAAAAAGACTTTAAAACAGCTGATGGAAATCCCATAGCACATTTTAATCTTATAGGCGACTTTTTAAAAGCTGTTCAACTCCCTGCCAAAGTGGCCATAGTTACACATATGCAACCTGTAGGAAATTTGAGATACATGTTGGTTATAGTTGACAGATTCAGTAAGTGGCCAGAAGCATTTGCATGTGCGACAGAGAATGCTAAAACGGTTGTCAAAATTTTAACAAAAGAGATCATTTCTAGGTTTGGTATTCCTAGTGTGATTGAATGTGATCGATGTTAGTCTGTAAGGTAAACAGGGAGTCTTATCTGGACTCACACATCGCCAGCTAGTATATCCTCTTGTCTAAACAGGAAACAACTAGGTCAGGTTTCTTTTCTCTGTATGTGTATAAATACGCTCTGCTACCTGCAATAAACAGAAGAAGAGGAAGAACATGCATTCTGTGTGCTGTGTATTTCTTCTTCCCTGATATCAGAAAGGCACCACGGGCATAACAGATCGTATGGAAAACCTCTCCAAGAATTAAGTTTCGTTTGGGCATGATAAAAATCAAACAGTTTTGGTGTCAGAAGCGAGATACTTTCAGCAATAATAAATAAATGATAAACTCTATGTTTTAAAGAGAAACTCACAGATCCAGGTGTCGTACAGTTCGCTTCATCCCGGCAGAGGGTCTTCATCCTCCACCTGGAACACGGCGTCTCTCGGAGCTACAGGAGGAAAATCAAGCGATGCTGAGGAAAAAAGTCTAAACAAATAATATCAAATATATAATATAAAATATTTCATATAATGAAAATCAAAAGTAATATTTCAGAGTTGAATCCCAGTGGAAACGTGACTGATCCGAAGCTGCTGCTTTTCAGCTGATACACACTGTGTGGTCAAAAGTATTTGGACACGTGTCTTTTCCAGACAGATGTGGTTCATAAATTCACCTAAAAGGCACTTAAATGCACCAAACAGCCAATTAACATGCAAACTGTGAAAACACTTCATAGAAACAGAATGTAGAATCACTGAAAGCATTTTAAATGGGATTTAAAACCCGCTACAGAGGGAAGCAGGAGCTTTTCTGTAGCTATTATTACTTTTATGTTTTTTTTTGTGTGAAATACTTTATATAAATGTTAAATATAATTAACTTTTTCACAAAGATCTTCATTAGATATAATATAATTCTATTAAATCTCATGCTATAGGTCTGGTATCTGCCCCTGAGTGTCATAATGCCTGTCATTTTGGATGTTATTATTAAGGTGGGTAGTCGCTACATCAGGTTTCCCTTCACTGTGGCACACTGACCTGCTTCAGCACATGATTCCTTTATCCTGACACATAGCAGTGTAGGGAACAGACTACAGGCAGCTGCAGGACGTGATGACTGGCTTCTTGGTGACTTTAACAACATGTAGAAATTGTAAACATTGTCCTGATGTAGTCTATAATATGACATGTGACAGAGGCTTCACCCCTCAGACGCTCCTCACCTCCAGAAATGCAGATGTGGAGCTCTGGATGTCTCAGGTGGAAGACTTCTATACCACCCGGAAAAAGTGTGTAAGATTATCAGGGTGTGTGGTGTTTTGCACAATGTGGCACTGAGGACCAGTTTCCCCTCTCCCTCCTGACCTCCCTCCCCCTCAGCATTATGACCCCGAGCCACAGCCCCCTGCCCCACAAGAGGGATATAAACTAAGTGGAAGAATCCATGAGGAGGTCATACGGTGTTTGTAAGGAAGACAAAAATAATGGTTGTTATTAGTGTTTATTGTGACTCTTTGTAGAAAAAGATTAAAATCAAGATTTAAAAAAAGATTAAAAAAAGATTTGAAAAGACAGAAATAAAAAATGATCAAAAGACGAGACGATCTACAAGATACAATAGCTTTACACTCAGCTTTATACTATTGACTATAAGTGTAAAACTATCATAATAGCCATAAGAGAAACAGAAAGAGGAAAAAGACATGTTCAGACTCTCTGTTTCTCTTGTCTTCTTCTTTTTTTTCTATTTCTCCTTTTCTTTTGAATGTTTTCTTGTCTCAGCTGAGCAACAATTTCCTCCCATCGCTCTCGGACTCTCATATAATGATCAGTTTTATTCTCTGAAGTCTTCTTTTCTTCCTCACAGAGATTCTGGGTATCCTGGAGCCCCCTGTTGGTCTGAAGCTGTAAGTTGTTCCTCTCCTCTATGTCAAGTTTAGTTTTCTTTCTTTCATCCTCTTGTTTTTCTTTAAAATCCATTGTGGGCTCAAACTGAGCAACACGTTCCTCCAGTCGCTCTTTCTCTCTGATCAAATGATCTCTCCTGCTCTGCACTATTTTTATTTTCTCACAGTGATTCTGAGTATCCTGGAGCTCCATGGTGGTCTGTTCCAAAGTGGCCTTAAGCTGAGCAACATGTTCCTCCAGTCGTTTTTGTTCTCTCTTCCAGCTCTCTCTCTCACATTCTACAGTTTTCCAGTTCCTCATGGATTTTCAGGAAGACTGGAGCTCCATGGTGGTCTGTTCCAAAGTGACCTCAAGCTGAGCAACATGTTTCTCCACTTTCGTTTGTTCTCTTGTCCAGCTCTCTCTCTCACAGTCTACAGTTTTCTCCTGTTCCTCATTGATTTTCAAGGAAGACTGTAGCTTCATGGTGGTCTGCTCCAAAATAAACTCAAGCTGAGCAACACGTTCCTCCAGTTGTTTTTGTTCTCTCGCCCAGCTCTGGCTTCTCTCAGTTATGTCCTGTTCCTGCTGCTTTCGCTCAGAAGCCAAAGTAGCTTCCAGCTTTTGCACCGTCTGTAGCAGAATGGCTTTCTCTTCTTTCTCTTTTGTTATCTTCTCTAACATTAGAAGAGAAAATGCATCCAAGTCTTTCTCTACTTTCTCCATGTGCTCCAGCTTCTCCTTCATTTCAGCAATCTGCTTAGTTTTCTTCGATCTTCTGGTTTGAAAAATCTCTCTCAACCTTCTGAAGAGCTCCATGTTTATGCCTCTTTACTCACAAGCAAAAATCTCGGAAATGAGAGAAACAGAGACGCGTTTCCAATTATAGACGTTGCCTTACTGTGACGTCACAGAGAGATGCCCCGCCCTCCGTCTGTGACGTAGACCGGTCTCTTTTAACCTGACACTATGCGCATTCGCACATTACAGAGGTAAAGAGCGGAAAAAATATAATGTCTTTACAGCTTTTCTGTTGTTCCTGAGAGAAGAGCGATATTACAGTCATAAATAAGATAAAAACGGCTGTAAACTGTGTATTAAGCGAGTGAATCCGAGTTGAGAACCGGAAGTTGACCCGAGTGACTCTATGAATGTTGCAGAATCATAAATGACCAGTAGGTGGCAGTGTGATGTGTATTAGAGCTCACTGTCACAGCAGGTCATTAGAAGTAGTGGAGCTCTAATGACGTCATTAATAGCGAGGACAAGACACACAGCAGTTTGGGATTCTTTTATTGACTTTATTGATTAATTGATTTGGAGTATGATTGTGTTTCTGATCAAAGTAAGTTCATGTGTATGGAGTAAAAACAACCTGTACATTTCTCACTTCCAGACAGTATTATGAGATGTTCATCTGCTGGAAGTTCATGTTTAATGCTGCATGTTTTATAGGATTTATGAGCTGGAATAAATGTCCAAACATCTTAAATCAACACTGAGTGATTTTTTTGGTAGATATTAGATCTTTTTACATATTATTAATTTTGTAATATCTGTGATTTAAATACACATTTATAAATATAAAGGCTTTTAGTGTATATTAGAGATTAGAACATAAACCGACACAAATTAAATACAATAAAAAATGTATTAACTGAAATAAAACATCAAAATATAAAGTTTTAAAATAAAATCTATCAATACATTTAAAATTATAACAATATATAATAATAATAATAATAATAATAATAATAATAATAATAATAATAATAATAATAAGTTAAATACAGTGCAGTATTACAGCTTAAATATTTGAATTTATTTCAGATCAATTTTATTCATCCATTAAATAAATGGTGTCAGCGTCAGAGTAGTGTATTTACATGATCTGTTTCCAGGGTTTTCACGAACACAACTCTGTTATTACTGTTCTCTTTTCACAGCACCGTCTCTTTCAGTTCTAATGAAAGTTCTCATGTATTAAGAGGGAATTTTATGAATGATCAATAATGAAACACCTTCATTACTGTTAGTTATTTACATATTTATTTACAGTAATAAAACAATTTCTGTAAAAAAGAGAAAGAAATAATAAATAAAAGCAAAATAAATAAAATGATGAATTTAGTGGAGCAGAACGACAGCACGATGACCTGAAAGAGAAAAACAGAGATGTGTTACTTTACATAATGTGTGTGTTTGACGGTACACAGTGTGTGTGTTTAGTAAAGTTTTGTAGGACATTATGAGGACAGTATGACTTACGCTGTAGATGGAACCACTGCATGTTCCTGGATGGATGGAGGTAGGGCTTGGTGTGGCGGCTGCTCTCTGTCCACTGCTCAGCCATAGTGATACACAGTGACCTCCTGCTCACCAGCTTTCCATTCAACTCTCTGATGGCATTAGTGTCTTCATCCAGAGAGGAATATCAGACAAATCCAAAGCATTACCACCTGTAGGAGTGAGTGAGGAGATACAGAAAGCAAAAACATGAGCTTTACATCACTCTCATGTAGAAAACCATGAGAAATAACAAGCACTGTCTGTTTTCCATAATATAAACAGAACAGCGGTGTTCTTTTATCATCAACGCTCTGGTCTCACTGGTGAATGAACAATGAAGCACTTTTATTTAAAGGTCATTTTCTGAGAGCAGAAACTTGCTGCAAGTGTACACTGGTTCTGGTATAATAGAGGATCTAATCCTCATTTCTACAGAAAACAGAACAAATTCAGCATCCAATGTTTGAGTGCATGTGTGTGTTTGCATTGCTGACTTTAATAATACACACTGATCAATCACTCAGTATTAAACCAATTATTACATGTGACCAAACACAGCTGTGACCAAAACCTGCTCCAGATCATGAAAGTCTCTATAAAACACACTGGAAATAGAATCAGAATAGTTCCTGTGTGTCCAGTCTGAGAGGCTGTGGTGTGAATCGCCTGTTCCACTGCTGCTGGTTTTCTTTTCCAGGTTCTGCAACTGGAACATCTGTAGATGCAGACAATCATCTCATGTTAGCATCCAATCAGAAGGTAAATTTTGCTAACATGAATAGTTCTCTTCTGTTTTAAATCTTTAACTGCACTTAACACAAAACTAATCGGACGGCTTTGACTCACTCTGTGGATGGATGTTCTTGTTGGCGTTGGGTCTTGGGTCTGGGCAGGGTTTTGAAGGCGAGATGGTTTCTACATTCTGAGAGGGCCTGAGAGGGACTTAAGTACACAGTCCTGCTGCCCAGCACCCTGCCGTTCATCTCCATGATGTCTACTCGAGCCTCATCAGGAGATGAAATCGTCACACACCCGAAGCCTTTTGAGCGTCCGTTCTCCATCATGACCTGTACGGGACAGCGAGCAGAAACACAAAGCAAAGAGTGCACATCAAACGTGTTAGAGGTTCACAATATCAGAGCTCTCCACATTCAGAAAATACTCCAGCTGAGTACAGGGAGGAAACCCCAAGTTACTGAGAACGAAGGAAAATGTAAGGATCAGTAGTTATAAATGACGTGTGCAGTGAGGACAGTCCCAAATCTCAGGAACGCTTCGTACACGTTCTTCATCCTCAGTACAGTCCAGATTATTCAGCAGCAGTGTGACTGTCTACAGAACAACAACATCCAGTGTGTTCATCACTTTATTTACATTTATTTAGGTTAAAAAAAAAACAGGAAACATTCAGCATTGGACTTTTGAGTAAGTTGTGCTGTGTGATTCGTGATAATCAGATTTATGGTGAGACATAAACACCTTCAACAAAGTCACACTCATAAAGAAGATTTTACCTGATTATCTACACACAGTTATACATTTTCTCACATTCTCTAAAGTCTCCAAAAGTTCAAAGGACTTCAGTCTGTTCTTTTTGATCCTCCACCTTCTGCTCCTCTACCTTCTGCTCCTCCACCTCCAAAGAAGTGTCAGATAGAGATGGGTTATATATAACATTCAACATGCGCCCAATATTACAAGAAGAGTATCTGTTCTTGATGAAGACTGTTTGTTCAGGTGAAATAACACAAGGCAGAACTTTCTCCAGACGGCAGGTCAGAGTTTTTGCTAAGATTTTCGTATCCTGGTCCAGGTGATTTACCAGAAGGCATACTTGCTAAGGCTATTTCTGTATCAGATATAAACTCATCCAATTGTAATGCTGTGGATTGTTAATACTGGAGTGTAGTGGTCATCATGTCTGTTTTATATGCAGAAGGTTTGGGTTTGACCCACAGTGGAGACATGCTCTTGAGCCATTTTGGAATGTTTTTTCTCCATTACTGATACAAGCACAATGCAGAAACATGCTGTTTATTTATTTTAGGATTGAGTAACAGTTTGTAATATATAAACCTTATTCATGTTTACAACCTGCATGGTCCCACTGGGAGTTGAACCCAGAACCTTCTGCATGTAAAGCAGATGTGATGACCACTAACCTATGGATCCACACAATTACCTGCACAGCATAAATAAGCATAAATAATGATTCAGGTAACATGTTTCCAGATTGCAACAATCCAGTTTTGGGAAACTCAATGTACCCTCAGCTTTCTATTCTCAGTTAAGTTATTTTCAAATACTGTAGTACATGATTAATTTATTAATATGAGGAAGATTAATCCTCATCATTGATCCTCATAGATTGGCTGAGAGGAGCTACTCTAAAAAGCTGGAAAATCAGTTTTCAGCCAACGACCCTGCTTCAGTGAAGGAAGGCCTGAGAGACATGGTGCAGTCATAAAAACCTGGAGCTTAACACGTTTAAAACAGTGGAGATGATTGTGGATTTAAGTGACCCCCCCTGCTCTCCCCCAACTCACCATCATAAACAGCACTATGGCAGCAGTGGAGTCATTTAGGTTCCTGGGCACCACCATCTCTCAGGGCATGTAATGGGACAATCACATCGACTCCATTGTTAAAAAGGCTTAACAGAGTATGTACTTCCTTCACCAGCTTAGAAAGTTCAACAGGAGTTGCTTTAATAACTGTCTGGTTCTGCTCAGCTGTAAAATCAGACATCAGAGGACTACAGAGGACAGTTTAGACGGCTGCAATGGTTATCGGTGTCCCCCTGCCCACTTTTCAAGAACTGTATATATCCAGAGTGAGAAAAAGGGCTTTGAAAATCATGTTAACCACTACACAATGAAACCAGTTAAGAGAACCCTAATGGTGGAATTTATTTCCCTCTAACAGGATATGGTTACTTTATATTTACTTTCATTGTATTTTTTTATTTAAAAACTTGGCCACCTAGCACATGGGGCTTTTGTCTCTCCTTATTGTTTTACGACCACTTTTGTGTGTGAAGCAGAGGTGATCACAACCACGCTAAGCTTCTGAAATACTAGACATTTGCTGATAATTCAACATGATGATATATTTTCTGTGTTTTAGACCGGATGTTATGTGAAGCACGTTATGTTGTACATCTAAGATCATAAATAACCACAGGGTTAACAAGGCTAAGAATCCCCTATAACTATAACTCAATAATCACGTGTTTAGCATTAACGTTAGCCAAAACTGATTCACAGAAAGGAGAACGAGGACGGTGAAATGTAACTGACCAGCTGGCAGAGGATTCTGTCTGGTCTTTAAGCCGTCCTCTAACGCAAATCAAGCAAAGATTTATCCACAAAGAAAGATTAATTCTCAATTTAGCATTTGTAATTAGCATTAGGTGTATGACTGTGTATCATATGGCTTTTGTATGATTCTTTGACTTAAATACTAAAGATTCTATAAACTCCTTCCACAACCCACAACCCATTTAAATACAGTTTATTGTAATAACTATAACTTACACAATAATCGTGTATTTTAAAACATTTCATTCAAATTTTACAAAGTGAACTGAACATGACCTTCAAATGAAGCACGTTAGCTGTCTGAGCTCATTGCAAAATATCACTACATTCCTTAAAATAGTCTTCCCAAAACACACCGTTACATTATACGTTAAGCATTTGTGTAATATATTTAGGTTATTTTCCATAATAAAACTACAAGAACGTTTGCCTGAACCAGAGAACATCCAGCCCCTTCACTCTTACTGGTAGAGCTGAAACAGGTGCTGAGTTGGGAGACTGCTTGAACCTCTTTTCTGGTTGATAGCTGGTGTGTGGAACCCACTTCTCCTCAGAAGATTCAACTAAATGACTGTTGGAAGACAAAGAAAGAAAGAAAAAATAGCATTGTATATCAAGTACATACTATTGTAGTGGTATAAAACTTTTTCACACCATTGTGTATATTTATTTGCAGTGTTTTGCTCATTACAAAAAAATAGTAACTAGTTACAGTTACTCGTTACTTCATTCAAAAAGTAACTCAATTACTTTGTTGATTATTTACACCAAAAAGTAATGCGTTACTGTTAAAAGTAACTTTTTAGTTACTTTTTTAAAGAACCTTCTTTAATGTTCCCATTAATGCCCTTTTATGTGTTATGGTCTACACACACAAAACGTAACGCGTTACCGCCCAACACTGTTTATTTGCATGTTTGTTACACTTTAATGTTTCAGATCGTCAAACTAATTTAAATATTAGTAAAAGATACACAAGTGAACACGACATGCAGATTTTAAATGTAGGGGAAACAAAATCCAAAACTACATGGCCCCGTGTGAAAAAGTGTTTGCCCCCCTGTTAAAACTGTGCTAACTTTTTTGTTCACACATGGCAAAAACATGGAAAAGTGACCTTCCCAGGAGTGGCCGGCTGACCAAAATTACCCCAAGAGCACAACGACGACTCATCCAAGAGATCACAAAAGACCCCATAACAACATCCAAAGAACTGCAGCCTCACTTGCCTCAGTTAAGGTCAGTGTTCATGACTCCACCATGAGAAAGAGACGGCAAAAATGATCTACACGGCAGAGATCTAAGACTGAAACAGCTGCTGAGCAAAAAGAAGATAAAGGCTCGTCTCAGTTTTGCCAGAAAACATCTTGATGATCCCCAAGACTTTTGGGAAAATACTCGAAAGTTTAACTTTTGTAAGGTGTGTGTCCCATCACGCCTTGCGTAAAAGTAACACCGCATTTGAGAAAAAGAGCGTCATACCAACAGTGAAATATGGTGGTGGTAGTGTGATGGTCTGGGGCTGTTTTGCTGCTTCAGGACCTGGAAGACTTGCTGTAATAAATGGATCCATGAATTCTGCTGTTTACTAAAAAATCCTGAAGGAGAATCTGTTTGTGACTTCAAGCTAAAGTGAACTTGGGTTCTGCAGCAGGACAATGATCCAAAACACACCAGCAAGTCCACCTCTGAACGGCTAAGGAAAGAAAAAATGAAGACTTTGGAGTAGCCTAGTCAAATTCCTGACCTGAATCCTATTGAGATGCTGTGACATGACCTTCAAAAAAAGGTTTGTGCTTAAAAACCCTTCAATGTGGCTGAATTACAACAATTCTGCATAGATGAGTGACCAAAATTCCTCCACAGCGCAGTAACAGACTCATCACAAGTTATCACAAACGCCTGATTGCAGTTGTTGCTGCTAAGGGCAGCCCAACCAAATATTATGTTTAGGGGGCAATCACTTTTTCACACGGGGCATGTGGTTTTGGATTTTGTTTTTCTCAATAATAAAAACTGCATGTTCACTTGTGTTATCGTTATCGTATCATTCGTTGTTCAATCAGGCTCTTCATCGCTTTCTAAAATAAAAAGTAACTGGGAATCGGACCTTAATTATAATTTCACGGATGAGGAATGGTCCAAGGCCCTTGGTCGTGTACATTCCTCCTCTATATGCGCCCGTCATTCATTAATACAGTGATCAGTGATGGGTGTCGGCGGCTCCGGCTACTCTTTATCATACTTTTTGTCTTTGCCCAGCCTTGACCTCTTTCTGGACATCAATTTTTAAATCAATCTCTGAATACTTCATTTTAGATATTAAACCATGTCCCCTAATAGCATTATTTGGACTCAACCCCACAAATCCCTCCTTGTCATCCTCACAATCAAACATGCTCGCCTTTTGTTTAATAGTAGCAAAGAGACTTATATTACTGAACTGGAAGAATCCTTACCCACCCAGTTCTTCTCATTAGATACATGACCTGTCTCAGTTTATTCAAATAGAAAAGATCAGATTTACATTACTTAGTATTACAGAAAAGTTTTACACCACCTGGCAACCATTCTTATTGTATTTAAGAGAAAGAGGAAAATAAAATCCTGTTCTCTTTGTTTAGCCGTTTTGAGCTCTTCCCCTTGTCCCTGACTTCTTGGTAGATGTAGAAAAGAGAAAGGAAAACATATATCTTAGAGAGTGTTCATGTACTTAGGTGCAAATCTTTTATTTTGTTTTATTATTTTTTTTTCTTTCTTTCTCCTGTTCTTGATGCTCACATTCATGATTGTAATTATATGTATAACTTAGAAAGAGAGAGACCAATTTCTTGTTGTTGGACTAAATTAAACACTGTTCCATTGTCTTTCTCGCCTGAGTGTCTTTCTGTTTTAATGCATCAATAAAAAAGAGTTGGATAATAATAATAATAATAAGAAGAAGAAGCTAAGTGATTTTGAAATGTTTTGCCGGTGTCTATGATGACAGGCGGGTCCATCTAATACACAAACGCCAAGTGTTCAAGGAAAGCAAATAAAAGCAAGACTGCTTAGAGGTTGTTACTTTGGCAACTGAACATAATCACTAAAGGTTTTGTGTTGGCGGGAATCGAACCCGGGTCGACTGCTTGGAAGGCAGCTATGCTCACCACTATACCACCAACGCCACGCTGGCAGGGGCGAACATCGCTGAATGAATCCATGCTAGAAGAACGTTGGTTGTTTTGAACTTCTCAGCAAACCGGTTCATTCTCCTGCTCTACTGCAACTGTGAATGTATGTAAAAGTGCAAACAGTGACCAAGAAGCTTTTCCCTGTGGTAGTTACTGTAGTGTAGTGGTCATCACGTTCGCCTCACACGCAAAAGGTCCCTGGTTCTACACCAGGCAGAAACAAGGTTGTGATTTTGAAGCTAGCGTTACATTCTTAGGCCTGTAAACTGTGTTACTCGACAGCATTAGAGAAATGTAGAAAACTTTCTTTTATATTGTTTCTGTAGTGTAGTGCTTTAAGTGTTATTGCTGCTGTTTGAACTACAAAAATGTTCAAACAAGTTAAATGTTCTTTATTTTAAAATATGCAAATGCAGTTATAGGAAAATAAACTATTTTTCTATTTTAATAAAATCTGAATTCAATAAATTCCTGGAAAAAAATGACTTTGACTTATTTTACACACAGAACTGTGCAGTAAAGCTGAAACTCTACATCTTCAAACTGCATCATGTAACTGAAAAAAAAGGAAAACTTTACAGAAGTGTTTGATTTATAAAATGCTAGCTAGTGATGTACATGCAGCCCCTTTTTACATCATTAGAATTCACAATTACTGTAGGAAAATTATAATCTAAGAAACTCCTGGAACTAACAAGCAAAAAAAATGAACAGGAACTTTAACAAATCTTGTTTAGTGAAACTCCAAATTGTTAAAAACTTTTCACTGACATTCAGAAGTGTAACAATTGTTTCAACAACAAAAACATCTGTAGAGTCTGTAACACACCTTTATCACATTGTCCACAACAAGAGGGGGAGCACTAGATCCACTCATGATCAGCAATGTCTGAGATGAGAGTGAGGACTCTGGGATTGACTGAACACTTTTTTCTTCTTGGATTCAACCTCGGTGCCTCTCAGGATTTATGGAAAAGAAACCTTTATGGAAAAAAAAATAGAGTGAGAGAAAGATTGAGAAAATGAACAACCTGAGATGGATATCAAATTGATACGTTTGATAAATCCATAAAAGGTGTTCATAAAAACAGAATATTAGCGTTGGAGAAACTCCAGTGTTGATCGTAGTTCCACTGGGTAGTGTATGTTAAAGCAGTAATAACTGCCAAACATCAGGCAGATGGCGGAGGTGAAGGTTGTGATGTGGTCGTTGACAATCTTCTTGTCGATGCTCAACATGAATGTCTCAGCAGCGAAGCAGGAGGAACCTGGGAATAATAATAAAATATAATAATTCGTTTAATAATGGGGCTTCAATGTCAGTTATATATATAATGCAGATACTTGAAACAAATTGGAGGATGGACGCTGCCAATATTGGTAGTAAACAAATAAAAAATGGCTTGATAAAGTAATTAATGTGCCAAATAAAAATATTACATAAAAAGGAAAGTAATTATTAAACAATAAGATTGGAAATCAAAGGGAAAATTAAATAAAAGTGCCATGTAATCAAGCAATGTATTTAGTTCTTTTTTTATTACCAATTAAGGCAGGATCCATCTTCAATAGTTACATCCATCATAGGATGAATGATCTTACTGGCTGAGCTTCTGAGCTTGTGTTAGCCAGTGTTTCAGTACGTAAGCTAGTGAATGTGTGTGAGAATGAAGAAATGACTGAATGTATTGAAGTCCTCTGGACTACATAAAATGTGATACAAATTGTGGGAAATGAAATAACAAAACTAAACAAGCCAATAGTACAATAGCATTGCAGTTACATCAGAAAAAACAGTTGCTCTATTTACTTACCACAAACAATAATGAAGGGTGTTGGTGGCACTTTCTCCATCTGAACATCCTCTGCAAGGCTTGTCGTCTCAACACAGTGGAACAGAAGCTCTTCCTTCTCATCAAAATGAGCCAGTAAAAGAAGCAGCATCTCAATGACTTCTTGGAAACGAACACTGGACTGACCTCTTTCAGTCTGAAGCTTGAGAAGTTGTGTTTGGTCGGATTCTTGCAAATCTTCATCATTTCAGAGACCACGATCCTCACCATTTCTCTTCGTTGTCTTGCACTTGGTCTTTTCTGTCTTTCCAAGTTCTGTATTAACTCCTCAGGGAGCCTCTGCCATGGGATTTCAAATCGCTCTAAGCAGTTTGGTATTAATGGTGTACAGATTCCTGAAGATGATGTAGAGGTGGATGATGCTGGTAAAGAAGAAATTGAGGGTGCAGAGGGAAAGACAACCACTGGAGATGAATGCACAGATTTTGGTGTTGAAGTCCCGGAGACTAAAAAGAAGATATGAAAGCATTAAACATTGAGTAATGCTTTTTCTGTTTTGCTAAATTACACACTGTATAGACGCATTTGGAGACATTAAGGTTACACAAATAGTAAAAACTAAATGTAATTTGTCTAACAGATTGCATTTTAAAAATTACAATTTTTGAAACAGCCCCCTATTGCATAATAACAACATTTATTTATTCAGGAAATAATGATGATCACATCATCATTAGACTCATAAAGATTCATATTCTAACCTTAACACCATGTTAACAAGTGTGCCATTGGGTGGTGTGGTGACATTGTTCTATACTCACTATTTTGGGTCCAGGCAGCATCCAGTCTTCGTGCTTGTATGGGCTTTAACACTGGCAGCAAATCGTTTTCTGTGATGTTCTTTAAATTATCTGTGGTTGCTGCACCAAGTGTTTTCAAAGTATCTTCAACGGACTTAACAAGTTGATCAGGAAGGTCCGAAGCACTCCTGCTATCACATCCCCTATGTTCTTTAGCAGCTGTGATTCAGCCATATCTGTGAAGACACACACACAAAGAGTTTGGTCTCTGGTCCAATGAAATGAAGGCATTCAGTCTGACAAGATGCTGTGCTTCAGTGGAATAATCTGGTAACCATTTTTCACATAAGATGACAATGGCCACAAGTCAATCAGTTCACTGATGAGTCTGCACTCTGTCTTTTTTACTGAGTACATGTGGTAGTAAGAAATAAATTCAGCATCATAAACTCTCATGAGAAAATGAAAAGCTGAATCATCCTTAACAAAAATCAGCAGAAGTTCACCAAACTCCACTGACTCATCATACTTCATGACAAAAAACTGGCCCTTCCTGTAAGCAAGGCCATTGTACTGAACATCTACTGGAATCTTTGTATTTCTTTCAGTAAAACCAAAATGTAGGACTGTGTCTTTAACTTGCTCACTGTAAAGCTCCAAGTAAAATGCTGAGCCATCTTTTATTTGCAATGCTGGAGGACTGACTGACCCAGCAGAAAGGAAGTCCTGGAACATTTGATGTCTCTCTGAAAGAGTCAAGCACAGGTTTTGGAAATTTTTTTAGATGCCTTGTGCATCTTTTGAAATAACTGTGTTTGCTCTCAAAGCGCATCGTCTAAAGCCTGATGAGAGCCAAATTTTAGGATCAGCCCTGGATAATGTCGTAAGTAATGGTGTTTAGGTTTTAAGTTGGTATTAGGAAACAATGCCTTTCTGGTTTCCAAATATTCTTGGATGAGAGCATTCAGATAAGTAACCTGGGCCTTGGAAATTTGCTGAGCACAAATTAAGTCAATGATGTCCTTGAGCGGCAACATTAACTGCCAGACATCATCTTGAGGGTTCTATACTTTGTCTCCAATTACTAGAGGTAAAAGTCTCAAGAAGTTCCTATTTTGAACAGCTTGTCCACTAAGTTTCAATGTTTTTGGACTGACCTCACAAGGCTTGGATAAAGTATCTGTTCCTTTGTATTTAAATTGCTTGATGCGTCTGTTCAGAACTGTGTAAGTGAACCATTTATTTGTGCAGATGAAATATTTGAGGTAAAGAGCGAGATAATATGAGAGGACACCATCAAAATGTCATGACCAAGACATGGGGGCATGCCAGGTGTACAAACATCAAAGTTTTGTAAAGAATTAAACACAGACCTGAACTTTATCCACTGTACTTCTGAAACGTCTTCTCTTTCCAGCTGTTCTGTGGCAGATCTATAGGTTTCTGGAGTCCTCTGAACTCCTCCCAGACTGCTGGATCAGCACTCTGAAATTCAGTTTGAGTTAACAGACAATATCTGCATAAGTACACTGATGAACTAAAATTTTCTGTAAACCCCCAATACAATAAGAGCCCAGGTTGTCTCCAGCAATGCAGTAGAGAGCTCCCATCACAACAGTTTTGTCTGCCATCATTATGCCATTCTCCTCTAGTACTTTCAAATCATTCAGGAGTTCTGAAAAAACTTTGTCATGGCCAAATTCCTTAAAATTCAAGTCAAGTGAAGTTTATTTCTATAGCGTTTTTTACAACAGACATTGTCTCAAAGCAGCTTTACAGAAAACAACAGTCAAGGTGAATGGTGTGTGTTTATCCCTGATGAGCAGCCGTGGTGACTGTGGCAAGGAAAAACTCCCTTAGATGTTATGAGGAAGAAACCTTGAGAGGAACCCATCCTCATTTGGGTGGCATCAAGAGTTTGATCATAAATCTTTCAACAATACAGAACACTGGAGAGAGAGAATTAACATGAGCACGGGAGTGTGTGATTATAAGTAAATGTTCTTTCTACAGTCTTATACAGTCTTTATGGTTATAAAACTAGGAGCTACTGAGCAACTCATAAAATAGCTCAACATTTGTGATCATCACAGATCCAAAACACCAGCTTCTCCATGCCAGAGCCTTTAAACACTCCAGAAGGTCCAATGTCAAAACTCCACACATGATGTGGGATTCAATTGGCACTGGTACGTCTCTAGATGGTTCGGGATGTTTGCGAGTTCGGCATCAACTTCTTTAAAGGTCCATAATCTTCATGAGGTGGGAGGTGACTGGAGCTGGCCAAACCTCAGGGTGTCTCGGGATGGGGAGAGAAAGAGAAGCAGTGGAGAGGAATTAGCGTAGCTGCTGTTCATGATATTAACAGCACAAGTTGATAATGTGCATGTGATCAGATGTTCTGGAGCACAAGGTTATGATATGTGATGTGTGTTATGTGTAGGCATTGCTAAAAAGATACGTTTTTAATCTGCACTTAAACTGGGAGAGTGTGTCTGAGCCCCGAACACTGTGAGGAAGACTATTCCAGAGTTTAGGAGCTAAATGTGAGAATGATCTACCGCCTTTAGTGGACTTTGCTATTCTAGGAACTACTAGAAATCCAGAGTTTTGAGATCTCAGGGAGCGTGACGGATTGTATCATGTTAAAAGACTGGTTAGATACATGGAAGCCAAACCATTAAGTGCTTTATAAGTAAGAAGTAGTAGTTTGTAGTCTATTCGAAACTTAACAGGAAGCCAGTGCAGGAACGATAAGATTGGGGTTATATGATCATATTTCTTGACCTTGTAAGAACTCTTGCTGCCGCATTCTGAACTAACTGAAGCTTGTTTATTAATGATGCAGGACATCCACCTAGTAATACATTACAGTAGTCTATTCTGAAGGTCATGAGCATGGATGAGCTTCTCTGCATCAGATATAGATGACATGTTTCTTAGCTTAGAAATATTTCTAAGATGAAAGAAGGCTGTTTTTGTAACTTGGTTGATATGATTATTAAAAGACAAGTTGCTGTCTAAAATAACTCCCAGGTCTTTTACCGTGAAACTAGTAGTTACAGAACATCCGTCTTAATGCAGGTTGAGATGCTGGAGCTTCTATTTACTGGTTTTTGGGCCAATAAGCAAAATCGCCGTCTTATCAAATTTAATAGTAGAAAGTTATGGGTCATCCAATCTCTTATTTCTTTAACACACTCAGTTATGCGAGTTAATTGAGCTGTATCGCCTGGTTTAGATGAGATATATAGCTGGGTATCATCAGCATAACAGTGGAAGCTAATTCCATGCCTTCTAATAATATTTCCTAAGTGAAGCATGCATATTGTTAAGAGCAGGGGTCCTAGAACTGAACCTTGTGGCACGCCATAATTAACTAGCATTTACCTTGATAGTTCTCCATTTAAGTATACGAAATGGTAACGATTGGACAGGTAGGATCTAGGAGGAGATCACGATCTATAGTGTCGAATGCAGCACTAAGATCTAGTAAAACTAACAGCTAGATGAAGCCTTGGTCTGAAGCTAAAAACAGGTCATTAGTGATTTTAACTAGGGCAGGTATGTGCATATGTCTGCTATGATGGGGCCTAAAACCTGACTGAAATTCTTTTTCTTGTAAGTGGGAACATAACTGGGCAGCGACAATCTTTTCTAAAATCTTAGACATAAATGGGAGATTTGAAATGGGTCTGTAATTCGATAGCGTGTTTGGATCCAAATGAGGTTTCTTAATGAGGGGCTTAATAACTGCTAACTTGATTTAGGGACGTGACCTAAAGATAGTGAGGAGTTAATAATATTGAGAAGAGGCTCACCAGCTGTATGTAACACTTCCTTCAATAGATCAGTAGGAATGGGATCTAACTGACATGTTGTTAATTTAGCTTTGGTAATAACATTATACAGCTCTTCCTGTCCTGTACATGTAAAACAGTGTAGATGTGGAGTTGTAGGTGAGATTGTGTCAGGAGATGCTGTCAGAGGTTGGACCGCCACAATTGTTTTTCTAATACTATAATTTTTTTCAGTGAAGAAATTAATAAAGTCCTCACTACTAAACATTTTTCAGATCCCTGATTTGTAGTTAATTTAGCTACTGTACTGAAAAGGAACCTAGGATTGTTTTTGTTGTTTTCTATGAGTTTGCTCAGGTGTTCAGCTCTAGCAGCTTTTAGCGCCTGTCTGTAGCTTCGGGTGCAAGTGATCTAATGTTAAAAAAAAACTTTAGAACTTTTTGGTGTTTGCTTATCTGGCATTTTTCAGTTTTAACTGCAATAAGATTATTTCTGGATCTTGTGTATTTAATTTTTGGTTTTACTACACGAGGAATAGATACGGTTTCTATAAACTGCTGTGTGTGAACTTGTAACTATTTGGTTTGTTCTATAAATATATAGTCAATATAAATTTCCTGATGTCTTACCAGTCAGATGTTGTGAAGTATCCTAGAGATGTTATCTGATAGCACTGCTGCTCCAACTCTGCTGGGGTGCAGGCCATCAGGGCGGAAGAACCTCGGACGCTCCCAGAAACAGTTCCAGTTATTAATAAAGAAAAGTTTGTGCTCTCGACACCATGACTGTAACCATTCATTTAGTGCAAAGAGTCTACTAAACTTCTCAGCCCCTCGCTGGTAAGTGGGAAGAGGTCCTGACACTATGATCCTCGTTGTGGGTGATGTGCTGCTTACCGTCTCCACCAGGATCCTGAAATCCCTCCTTAAGATCTCAGTTTGCCTCAGCCGGGTGTCGTTCGTTTCAGCATGGAGAACAACCGCTGCGAAGTTCTCGTTCAGGATCGCGGGTACCTGCGCAGCGACATCGAGAACACGAGCACCAGGAAAACAGCGAGTGTGCACCTTACCTTTGTCTCCGATAGCGCGGACATGCCGGACGATGGAATCTCCAAGAATCACAGTATGGCGCTCCGTCTCGCGGAGAGGGGTGAAGCGGTTCTCGGTCTTGACCGGGGCTTGGCTCATGTCTTCCGCTGCTGCAGCATCCAGGGTCCGTGGTGCACCAGTGAACGATACCCGGGCGGGCCGCGTTGTAGGTGCGCTGGACCTGGGCAGAGAAACACGCGGAGTTGAGGTGCTGGGAGCGTTAGATTCAACCCGGGAATTTACCTGGGACGAGTGAGCGTCCGCCCGGGATGTTTCCAGCGCCGCTTTCCGCTCTCGCAGCTGGGCATGCTTTGCCTGTTTCTCCAAAGCCTCCATCTTCAGCTCCACCGTTTGCAACTCAAACAAGCAGATAGAGTTAAGATTCAAAGATGTGATAAAGTGAGAGGGAATGAATATAGTCAACACTAGTGATAGTCGAGTTAACTAACTACAGGCACAAGACAGGAAGACAAAAACTATTTAGGATTATTAAAAGAGGAAAAAAGGAGAGATAAATAGTAAAGTTTGTTTAAAAACACAGTCAAACACAGGAAGCTACGTCACAGGAAGCCTGCAAGCAGAGAGTCTCCTTTCCACGTCATGACCTGCCCCCATCCTGCTGCCACCTAAAAAGATAAATAACTAACAACAATCTGCACTTACTTTATCTTTAATAAGAGTTTACAGTAAATACATTTACAAATAAATACATAAATACAATATATAAATAGTAATAAATTGGCAATTCACACAACAAACAAATTAAATACATTTTTCAGTACACACACACACACACACACACACACACACACACACACACACACACACACACACACACACACACAGCTGCATTAATACATTTAAATCACTATCTCTAATCACACTTAATTCCTCCAGGATTAATTACAGGTTGGGTGACCTCTAACCTCTCGTGGTGCTGATGTTCCTCCTCAGAAGTCCGTCTGCTGTCTGAAGTCTCAGCTCCACCCTCTTCAGGTCATCAGACTTCATCAGGGCTCTCAATTAAACACAACCTATGTTTATCTACACTTATGATACCAGGACGAGAAAAAACCCCTCTGAAGATGTTCTTCTTAAAGGCAGCATTTGTGCTGGTTTAGAAATAAAACTGCATCAAGTCTACCCAACCAACACACTGCTTTTTACACCACAAACACAAACACTTTTCTCTTTTCTGATCAGACGAGCTGCCATTTGAGTTCACTGACAATGTTCTTATACTAACAAATGAAATTGATCACAGTATGATTTTTAACCCATATTGATTATTGCTCATTTTTAAAAGCCCTCTGTAACAACCAGCCAAAAATATGCCGAGCTAAGCGATTAGATCAGACATAAACAATAGTATTTCAAATCAATTTTCAAGCGAAATGATTTCATAAAATAACTATGCTGTCACTTTTACTCAGCTCTTCTATTATTATTACTCAAGTAGTAGAAAATCTACTGCCCACTGGATCCTGTTTGGTCCAGATCTTCCAGTGGAGTCTAAATCTAGTGTGCAGCCAACAGCTCACCTGCTCAGTAATGAAGTTGTTCCCATCCACGGTTTCAGGAAGAAAATCAGCCCAGCTCAGTTTAGAGTCCCTCCATAAGGCCTCCACTTCCTTTTGGCTCTAAAGTGAAGAAAACACAGCAATGACTTGAACAAAAAGAACCTTTTCAACTAGTATGACAAAACACTTTCCTTTTTTCAGTCATGTTCTATAGAAGATCTCACAGCTCACCATTTGTTTGCAGAGAAGCTGCAATATTTCTGCAAATAATATGCCGGCTCTTGCCACAGGAAGTAGTGGTTTGCTAAATTCACTGGAATTCACAAGAAATCAACAATTAAAAACAAACACCAACTTCCTTTCCAGCAAAAAATGTATATGTAAAGTCTCAAATGTAACTGTAAATACATTAATAATTCTCTCAAAGAGATTCCTCCTTCCTGAAGCACAGGATTAACGAGCTCCGCTATGTACTGCCATACATAAGGAATGTCAATCGCCATATCATCTGCTATCTCGAGGGTTTCTGAGAACCTGTGTAAACAAGGATAGGTAAGAAAATGGGGGAAAAGAGAGCAAAAAAAACACAGACAAAAGTCTTATTAAAGGATTCTGATTCTCTTATAAAATTATCTGAAAATGACCAAATGTAAACGCAAGCGTATTCATAATAATGCTAACAATAACCCCATTGGGTGTAAATATGTCATCAAGCTGTGGACATCTCATGACGCAGACAGTAGTGTCTCTGGTGCCAGTGGGAGACGGAGCTGTGTGGTGCAGGAATGTCACTCACCCTTTAAAAAACTGAGATGTGGAGAGGATCCCAGCCTGCAGCAGCTGATGGAACAGATGACCCACGTGGTCACGTGTGATCTGGTTTCGCTCCAGCGTGGTCTCCACACCCACCCGAACAATAACGTACAGCATCTCGCCCTGGTCCAGTTCCTCCACGCAATGCGAGACCTCCTGCACACGAACCCACCACGATTATGTGACGCAGTAACAAGATAATAACCGATGTGTATTCAACTAAATGTGATCATAAGACACTGCATGAGATCATTACTTTGTAATCATTTATGTGTAGAAACTCCTCAATAATGGATTTAGAGTGTTTCTCCATTTCCTCCTCTGATAGCGCAGGCTTGTTTGTAGTCGAGTCTGGCACTGCGTCCAGTTTTACTGAAACACAAGAGACATGATGTGTCATGACTAAAAATGCTCATGCATTAAACTGAATTTAGTTTCAAGAACAACACCTACAATCACAACCTGCTTTGAATATTTTCACAACATGAACACAGGAGAGAGCTGAAAAAGGACACAGACTACATTCACTACAGACTCACCTGATGCTCCGGATGTGGCTCTAGCGCTAGTTTCTCCATCGCAGCCGTTCTTCCAGTTCAGCCGTCGTCCCCCGAAATTCCGTCCCAAATAAATCTTATCATCTGCTGGTAACTACACACAAACACAATTCAGTTCAAATAACAATTATTCTTATAAACCTGGTAGAAAAAAGTGTACCGTAATTTCCGGACTATAAAGCGCACCCTTATATAAGCCTGAATTTTACAAATATTTTTATTTTGAACATAAATAAGCCGCACCTGTCTATAAGCTGCAGGTGTCTACACTAATGTACTTTACACAGGCTTTAATGAAAGACATGTTACACACGGTGTAACGGGTAAAATATGTTGCGCTTCTATTAGGAGCAGAGCGGTATTTTGGGAAAAGACCGGCACTGCATACTTCTGGTATTACTGCGTGTGTGGAGACCGAGGATTATGTCCTTTTTATTTTCTGATGCTCATTTCTAAGTGTCTTTGACTAACCCATAACGCTGTTGCAAACAAAAATAAAAAAGCAGGAGTTTTGGAAACGTGTCTGTGCTTATATGATTTCTGTTGTAACTGGAGTTAGTGAGCTCTCCCTTCAACCAGACTCAACACACTACAACGGCTTGTATCTAAACAGTATCTGACCAAGTAAGTCATTGTTCACTGTCTTCCTTTCACAGCTACAGTGGTACTTTGACCTACGAGTGCATTAATATACGAGTTTTCCGAGGTACGAGTGGTCACCACGCTCATTTTCCACCACTTGGTCCAGTTGATGGGATTTGAGGTGGAAAGTGTGAGGATAATCAGAATTAGGAAAAACAGATTGCACACACGAGTAAAAAATAGTGGAAAAGGGAAATGGTAATACAGGTAAATATAAGGAGGAAGACTGGTGAGCTATTAGCCAGAAGAATCTGCTTCCTCTATGAATGCGTGTGTGACTGTTACATGCAGAGAAATGGGGACGGAAAAGACATTTCCCACTGGCAGAGTGGGCTTCCGACTCCTGCCAGCTTCTGATATGATCTCCTCCGTGATGTCCTTGTTGTCCTGGTTAGGATCTCACACAACGATCCTAATGGGAAATAAATAGCACATGATCAGAGATAAATAGGTTCATTACTCAGTAAATAAACCAGTACTGAAACAAAGAGTAAGCACACGCACCGTTTTCCTCTTCCTCTTGGTAGATGGATGTTGCTGCAGTGGAGGGACCATTGGGAATGGAGTCTGGTTGTACACGGCCTGATCATTATAGTAGAACATCCCTGCAGCAGACACTAATAAGAACAGTATCAGTTTCAATTAAAGACCAACATGTGAGGATCATAACATCCTACAAGAAAACCAGGCTTTTTGTAAGGATGACTGGAAAGGCATGATGAATTTACCATTTGTTGGGGTAGTAGGTTCAGGGAGTAGAGTGTAGCATGTATTGAATCCTGTGGGATGGACTGAGTACTGCTGAGGAGGCACCACATGTACTGGAGCACTGTAATAATACTGTAACACAAACAACATATACGTTTGGCATAAAAATCACAAAAATGCTAAAGCTATTTGAAGGTTAACGTAAACAGTATTTGAAACTTGCAGCTATAAAAGGACACACAGGGACAAATTCAAAGCACCAGGGTACACATGACCCCTGACCTTTCCCACAACTACATCGAACAACCTCCAAGTCTCTACCTTGTCCCTGTGTGCCTCATTACATATAGCACAGTTAGGTATGGTAATGTAGGTGAAGTAATGTGGGTGAGAGAAACTCAGGCAATGCAGGAGGGAAAGACAGGGCAGAGTGAGGGAGGAAGTGCAGGCCAGACAGGGGTGGGATTTTAAAGTCAGGCTAGGAAAGGTAGGTAGAACGTATTTCCTGATTAGCACACATTAGCATACAGATATCATTTTGGTCCAAACTCAGTAATGATTTTGTTTAAATAGAATTCATAGAGTAAGTAGTTTAATTGATTTGTACAATTCTGATATACTTCATGAATAACCTTCACTCTGTTTAATCAAATCAGAGCTGTGGCCTTTTAGAGCGGTTGCCAGTTGCGCTCATACTCCTCTATATGGACATTTTGACAATCTGATTTTAGTAGTCAGTTATGTTTTATAGATCGTTCTGAACCATAATCAGGTCCCCAATAATATCACAGATTGGATACCACTTTTCATTCATTCCTCTTCATTTAGTTCCCTTAAAGACAGAGTAAGTGATCAAGGGGTTTACAAAATGAGCCGTTTGGCTGCCGTAAGTAAAATCTAAATGAACAGTGTGTTTAGGTGATGAGGAAGTGATGGGCTTTAGTTTATTCTGTGTGAAAAACAGTGTGTGTTTGAACTGTACATTACCAGCATTTGTTCTTCTGGAGAACTCGCAGTCATGTTCACCACCACAGGAACGTAGGTCACCCAATACTGTTGATTAGAACAACATGAAAATGTCTGTCACTACATTTGACATCATATTTAATGTTCTCTCTGATATTTACATCTCAGCTGCTTTCAGCTTCCTGTGTTTTGTAAAGAAAATTTGTTCATAACTACATTGTCTTGTTAATGAGTGTGTGGTGAAATAAAAGCATTTATTCTTTTTCCTTTAAAACAAACAAACATTGATATCTGATCGAATATAAAATATAGGTGCTGTCTGGGTCACATTATAAATGAAACACAAACAGTAAGAATAATTACGTCTGGTCTTCCTGCACATAAATGTCTTTATTTAAACACTTCTTTATCATACAGTACTGTTTAATCTTCCACTTCATTTTAAAAGTGTTCGATGTCCAGTAGGTGGCAGTAATGTTCTACTAAACTTTATCTCCCTCTAGCGGTATCACGATGAATTACACTGTACTACACTTTTAAAGGGAATTTTACATCAAATGTTGCTTTTTTTTAATAAGCCAAGTTATAAACAAACATTATCGAATTAACCACTTCGAATTACAAATACCACAAATCCCCAAATTCTACACAACTATAGAGTCAAATGTTGTTAAAACGTATCATGTGACAAAAAAATTTTAAATGTTACTAAATCACGGATCTCTGGAAACCCAGACATTATTACACTATTTATAACTTTTAGAATAGACTTTAAAACTGGACCAATATAAAGTTTGTTTACAAACTTTTACTAAACTTAGTTTATTTATATGATCATCACTATTCATTACATCACATTACCTCTGTCTTTGTCCCGCTTTTCTTCTTCTACATTTTTTCTTCTTTTTATTTAATTTGTATTGTTTTCCAGCACAGTAATGTGATGAATGTAAATACTGTTGTTTGCATCATTATGCTATAAAACACATATTATACCATTAAGTTCGAGCATGCGCAGAAAGAACCGGAGACATGACTGCACAGCGTTTTTTACTCGTTTACTCTGCACACTGCAAACACACCCACATGCAGCACGAGAGTGCCCTCTAATGGCTATCAGATATTATTACATTAATGCAATGTTACCAATGTCACTATGACCATTATTAATTTAGGGGCTTCAGGAAAGTCTGCAAAGGAAACAAAACTATACCTACCTTTTCCGGTTTGTCTGAATCATTGCACGAAACACATTAACAAATCCGAAAACACAGCGACAAGTCAGACAAACCGGAAAAGGTAGGTATAGTTTGTGAATGTAAACTTACCGATCATTGGACATTGGATTGTCTGACTTGTGTTTTCGGATTTGTTATTTTGTTTTTGGATTTGTTAATCTGTTTTGCACTTCTCGGCCACCGTAGGTGACCCCTGTTCTACAGCTTACCAGTGAGTGTGCAACTACTGCCACCTAGCAGATAATTTACACATACACTCTCCAATACACTTCTCATGACAGGTAGATTCACACCTGTATTGTATTGTATTGTATTGTATTGTATTGTATTGTATTGTATTGTATGCTCAAATAAAAATTGAAACAAATAGAAGAGGGGGAAAAAGAAAATTATGCATGAGGTTGTTCACCATTCATGGTGAGATGTTCAGCTCTGCATAGATCACTTTCTAAATGTGTGAGAGATCAGTGGAAAGATTTTGGGCCCTGGATAAAAAAATGTAAGGAAACAACACGCTGGGAACCGAACCTCAGACCCCACTGTAATGTAGAACACAGACACACTGTATGACATTAAATCAGTTCACATTTATTAACAACATCCCGACTTCCCAAGCCATGGCATAATGACACCAGACTCTTTCTCCAAATAATTATAGAGGATCCTCACATACACAAAGCTTCTGTGTCTAAACTGCAATTTCTTGGGGCATCTGATATCAGAACAATGTAAAACTTAAAAGAAAAAAAAAAGGCAGGCAAAATATCCCTGTGCCCAAGACCAAGGAACAGCTCATGTATTTCCTAGGAATGTGGTTGCAGGAATTTTCAAGACTGAAAACTTCCCATATAAATGATCAGGAATATTTAGGTATTAACAGGAATTAGTGAAAATACAGTTGGAATTTACAGAATTGCAAGTTATCCTATAACAGGAACTTAAATGTAGTTAAAAAATAACTTGCTTGATAATCAACCAGATTGAATGCAGTTTCAGTTGAATTTCTACCTGCACATTCATCAATCACATGCACACAGCACACTTACTGCAGGGCTCCTGAGACCGTACTACATGCACTGTGTTTTCTTCATGTAAACAATGAGTCACGCCTCAAAAAAGGTTAAAAACCACTGCCTTATGGGTAATAAAAGACCAATAATCAGGATCTCAGGTCTACATTCCTTACTATTGAAGTAAACAGGACCAATACACACACACACACACACACACACACACACACACACACACACACACACACACACACACACACACACACACACAGCTGCTCCATCCAGCAGTAGTGTTCAGGTGTTGTGAGGTGAATCCAGTGTTAACCCTGTCAGAATAACTGCTGAAAGATCATCCACTTTCTTGTGCCAATCCATGTGATTAATTATAAAGTACAGATGTTTAAGTGAATCAGGTTCTGCCCACATTAACTGTCAGCTATATTGCTTTCAGAGCTCAAAATGAACAAAGCACTAAAGCTGCAAGAAAATACCTCAACTTCAGTTTCTGTCAAATTCCTTTTCTTTAAGGACATCAAACATCACTGACTTTACTAAAGTGGATTTCAAGAAAAAATACCATCATTGAATGCTCTCTGTGATGAAGAGACATTAGACATGATTGAAATTCAAAATCTTTATTTATTTAATAATGTTTATTGTGTCTCGCTGTAGTAAAAGTGTTCAGACTCTCTGTTTCTCTTGTCGTCTTCTTTTTTTTCTATTTCTCCTTTTCTTTTGAATGTTTTCTTGTCTCAGCTGAGCAACAATTTCCTCCCATCGCTCTCGGACTCTCATATAATGATCTGTTTTATTCTCTGAAGTCTTCTTTTCTTCCTCACAGAGATTCTGGGTATCCTGGAGCCCCCTGTTGGTCTGAAGCTGTAAGTTGTTCCTCTCCTCTATGTCAAGTTTAGTTTTCTCTCTTTCGTCCTCTTGTTTTCTTTAAAGTCCAACATGGGCTCAAACTGAGCAACACGTTCCTCCAGTCGCTTTCTCTCTGATCAAATGATCTCTCTCCTGCTCTGCACTATTTTTTACTTTCTCACACTGATTCTGAGTATCCTGGAGCTCCATGGTGGTCTGTTCCAAAGTGACCTCAAGCTGAGCAACATGTTCCTCCACTTTCTTTTGCTCTCTTGTCCAGCTCTCTCTCACATTCTACAGTTTTCTCCAGTTCCTCATGGATTTTCAGGAAGACTGGAGCTCCATGGTGGTCTGTTCCAAAGTGACCTCAAGCTGAGCAACATGTTCCTCCACTTTCTTTTGTTCTCTTGTCCAGCTCTCTCTCACAGTCCACAGTTTTCTCCAGTTCCTCATTGATTTTCAGGAAGACTGGAGCTCCATGGTGGTCTGATCCAAAGTGACCTCAAGCTGAGCAACACGTTCCTCCAGTTGTTTTTGTTCTCTCGCCCAGCTCTGGCTTCTCTCAGTTATATTCTGTTCCTGCTGCTTTCGCTCAGAAGCCAAAGTAGCCTCCAGCTTTTGCACCGTCTGTAGCAGAATGGCTTTCTCTTCTTTCTCTTCTGTTATCTTCTCTATCATTAGAAGAAAATGCATCCAAGTCTTTCTCTACTTTCTCCATGTGTTCCAGCTTCTCCTTCATTTCAGCAATCTGCTTAGTTTTCTTTGTTCTTCTGGTTTGAAAAAACTCTCTCAACCTTCTGAAGAGCTCCATGTTTATGCCTCTTTACTCACAAGCAAAAACCTCGGAAATGAGAGAAACAGACTCGTTCCCAATTATAGAAGTTGCCTTACTGTGACGTCACAGGAGATGCCCGCCCTCCGTCTGTGACGTAACCCGGTCTCTCTTAACCTGACACTATGCGCATGCGCACATTACAGAGGTAAAGAGCGGATAAAATATCATGTCTTCACAGCTTTTCTGTTGTTCCTGAGAGAAGAGTGATATTACAGTCATAAATAAGATAAAAACGGCTGTAAACTGTGTATAAAGCGAGTGAATCCGAGTTGAGAACCGGAAGTTGACCGGAGTGACTCTATGAATGTTGCAGAATCATAAATGACCAGTAGGTGGCAGTGTGATGTGTATTAGAGCTCACTGTCACAGCAGGGTTTTTTTAATTTTTTTAAATTTTTTTTATTATTAATGCCAAAAGAACAAGAGGTATTACATATTCATGTTAAATTAACACTTAAATACAGAGAGAAAATAAATAAATAAAAATAATAATAATAATAAAATAAATAAATAAACAAAACACTGTATATAAAAAAGAAAATTACATAAATTTCAAAGTTTTTAAAGCAGTACATGTTTTCAGTGCTTTTTTGTTTCTTGTTTCTTTCAAGAGATTCATATACAATTTGAAGTCATTAATAAAATGGGAAAAGTCTGGTCTACATTGAGCCCACTTTTTCTTATGAATATGGAATTTTCCTAATAAAACAAGCAAATGTATAATATATTGTTGTCCACAATTCAAGATTTTACGTTCTGGATAAAACAGCACATCAAATACACATATTTCTATCCCACATCCCATTTGTTTATTAATATAGAATTCTATATCTTTCCAAAATAACCTTGAGTTAATACAATGAAAAAAAAGATGAAAAATGGTTTCTTTTTCTTGACCACAGAATTCACAGAAATATGAAATATTCAGCTTAAATCTTTCCAAAACATGCTTAGCAGGATCAATTCTATGGAGTATTCTGTAAGACACTTCCTTAATTTTGTTATTTATACAAAACCTGTTTGGCAGTTTCCATACTTTAACCCAAGAAATATAACCAAATAAAGAAGAGCAAAAGACTGTGCTGCAGGTAAAATACAGAACCGAGAGCATTCCTTATTATCTTATTACAACACTGTTGTTTTAAAACATCAATATTCTCAATAAAAATGCTCTTACACGGATTAACCACGTCTATTCCTTCTAAAATATCGTTTTTTTAGAAGTATTGTCACACTCTTTGGAATTGCGTCAATAACAACAGCAAATTCTCTTGGTTTAATTGGTAATTGAAATTTTTGAAGAAATTCAGTATATGACAAAAGGTAGCCATGAGAATTAAATAACTGTCTTACTAAAAAAATACCTGAATTGAACCAAGCATGATAATATAAAGATTTGTTTTTAAATAATATATCTTTGTTATTCCATATGAAACAGTTGTGGGGTGAAAAATTGTGCTTATACACCAATTTCCATGCTAGCAGGGCTTGTCTGTGAAAACCGGCCAATTTAACAGGAATTTTATCAACAGAAAAATTACATTTCAACAAAAAATCAATGCCTCCCAGACTCTTAAACATATAATTAGGAAATACATTCCAAGGACCATCTCTATTCTTCATAAACTCTATTAACCATTTAATTTTAAAGGTGTCATTAAGAGTATTATAATCTAAGCCCTCTAATCCCCCCTGCTCTTTAGGATTACAAATGATCTCTTTTTTAAAATAATGTGGTTTGTTCCTCCAAATAAAGTTATAAAGAATTCGATCTAGATCCTTAATAATCATGGAAGGAACTTCTAATGATAATGATGTATACACAGATCTAGATATACCTTCTGCCTTTGATAATAAAACCCTCCCAAATATTGAGAGGTCCCGCATTAACCACAAATTAAATCTCATCTTAGTTTTCTCAATAATTGGCTCAAAATTTAACTGACTCCTTTGCTTTTCATTTTTACAAATTATTACACCCAAATACGTTAGCTGATGTTTAACTGGAATATTGAATATTTCTGTAAAGGAGCAATCTTTAAGGGGAAATAATACAGATTTATCTAAATTCATTTTAAGGCCTGAAACAGCAGTGAATTCCTCCATATATTTAATTATTTTCGGTACTTCAAAATTGTCCTTCAAAAGAAACTGCAGTGTCATCAGCAAACTGACTAAGTTTAAACTGTACACCTGAAGCTGTGATACCATCGAATTGATTTCTCTTAATATGTGATGCTAAAACTTGAGTGACTAACAAAAATAAAAAAGGAGAGAGGGGGCATCCCTGCCTAATGCCACGATCAATATTAAATCTTTGTGAGGTACCATGAGCAAGTCTGTCACAGCAGGTCATTAGAAGTAGTGGAGCTCTAATGACGTCATTAATAGCGAGGACAAGACACACAGCAGTTTGGGATTCTTTTATTGACTTTATTGATTAATTGATTTGGAGTATGATTGTGTTTCTGATCAAAGTAAGTTCATGTGTATGGAGTAAAACAACCTGTACATTTCTCACTTCCAGACAGTATTATGAGATGTTCATCTGCTGGAAGTTCATGTTTAATGCTGCATGTTTTATAGGATTTATGAGCTGGAATAAATGTTTTACTTTTAAATGTTTTCTTTTAACCAACTGGTGCATTTTATCTTTATGCTTCAGATGAGTTTTATAAAAACACATTTTACTACTTATTAAAAATAAAAGTCATTCTGAGTGAAACCAATTGTTTATTAAATGCATTATTCACTAAATAAACATCAATGAAAACTGGATGATTTGTTTTTATTGAATGTAAAAATATTAATTTGAGGATAATTGAACTTAATGAATGGAATAGTTTTGGATTAAATGAAGACTTTACTGAACTAAACAGCACTGAATTCTCCTTTAAATGAACTTAAGTTTACTGAACTAAATACTGTTACTTATATGAAAATAAACCCGGTTTCTTGAACCCTGTTCGGTTTCAGCCCCACTTTTGGGCCTCACAGCTGAAAATGACCTTCCTGACTTTCAATGGTAAAAGTTCCTGACAACAGTGTGCTACATACACAATTTACATCTCTTTTAAAAGAACACACTTTGGGCTTTACATCATCCAAAGATGTCATACGTCATAAAACAATTTTATTTTATTTTATTTTTTATAAATACATGAATTCGGTCCTGAAACAATCCAGAATAGTGACGGGTTAAAAGTCTGTGTGATTTTAAGCAGCCATTTGTGGAGAAGGACATGTTTATTCATTTAAGGGGGCATTTAAGAAGGAAAGAAACAGTTCCATGTCCATTCAGTGGCTGCAAATTTCAAACCAATGTGTATTCCACATATAATGCACACAAATGCAGAGAACACCAAAAAGCCTCAGATTTTGATCCATCAGATGTGGTGCAGAATGTCTCAAATACAATCCAGTATAGTGACATTAAACATCATGCAGTGCAACGTTCAGGTGAAAATAAACTGCCCCAGCAGCAGATAGTAGCAGTAAGGGATTAGGAGAGCAGAACAATGCAAACTATTCTCCATGTGTCACAGAGGGCAACACAGAAAATCATTCAGCATATTGTTTTCACTGTCAGAACCTTTTGTGAGAGAATCTGTATTCAATACACTGAACAAAAAAACCAAATCTCTACATACTGATCAACTTGTAAGTAAAATTGTACAGCCAGTGTCAGATAGTCCGTGACATCTGAGGGCAACAGCTAAATGAAGAAAATCCTATTATGAGGAAAATTTCCATTAGTTAAACCTGTAGAGAACATTAATGAGTCATCACAGTCTACCTTTATGTATGTGCCAATTATCTCATCTTTGCAGGTGTTGCTTAAAAAACAAGATGTACTTGAGAAAGTTCAAGCAACCACTTCACAGTCACCTGGACAGTATTCATCATACAGCGATGCCTCATACCACCACAAACATTTTCTATTATCAGCTGAGGGTCAGAAATGAGCAATAATTCTTTATATTAATGATTTAAAATTGCAAATCATCTGGGGACATACAAAACAATACACAGTCTGTGCAGTTTATTAGATATTAGCTAACCTGCTAGTAAAATATCATTCTGTCCTCCACTCTAATCAGTGTGACAGTTTGGATATGAAAAGGTAAAACTTAAAAACTCTAAAAGCAGTGGGTATTTACATTGAAACATCTGGTGACTGTCTAAAAGGCACAGTTTATTCTGTTGTAGCTGATAACCCTGCTGCTCATGGGCTAGCTGGTTTCAGTGAGAGTTTCAGATCGAATTATTTCTCCAGATTTTGTCTCGCCATTCAAACAGAAATGCAAAACTCATATGCAATTGCTGGTAGTTTTAAAACATGAACAAAAGATCAGCAAGGACAACTTGTTGAAAAATACAAAACAATGAGAGTGATTGTAATTATGGTGTAAAACACAGTTGTGTTCTGTCTGATCATCTATCCTATTACCACCCTGTCACAGGATTTCCACCTGATATCTTACATGACCTGCTGGAAGACATTGTTCCTGTGGACTTGGCACATTGTTTAAAAGGTTTGATTAAGGTTTAATTCCCTCCAGCACTCAGATAAGGTTGACCGTCCTCACGCAGTTCCACAAAATTCTGTCCATGGTGGAACAATTAGAGGGAATGGTGCTGAGAACCACACTCTTCTTAGATTGCTGCCTGTTCTTATTTAGTCCAAAATCCCATAAGGTGATACATTTTGGGAAGTACTAATGGATTTGGAAGATATAGTAGAACTTGCTGTGTCTCATACTTTCACATATGAAACTATTCAGTACATGGCTTGTAACATTTCAGATCAAAGGCAGCTACTTCAAGTAGTCTTGCCCAGCTTACGATTACGACCAAAGCATCATTATATTGAGCATTATCCCATCTCATAAAGTGCTTTGGTCCTTTGGTGCATCTCTGGACAATGTGATTTGAGGGAAGCATAACGTGTTCAAAACATTGTTCATAATACTCATAACTACAAAATGTAGTGATAAGAAACTGGTGTTCGTGGTGCCTTCCCTGAGTTTAAAGAGATCAAAAACACATTACTCATTAAAGACAATATCTACTTTTTACTCAAAGACTATGAAACATTGTATGTTGAGCATTTAAAATCATATGAGCTCATAGAATATACAAACAAAGGTCATACAGTGAAATTTGTGTTTCAGCTAACAGACCTAATGCCATTATTCACCTATAAAATATCAGCATTTTATTCCAGTGTCTGAATGAAAAAGCAGAACCATAACAAACTCTGTCCTCTACCTTTTTTCACAGTCAACTGATAAACAATAAGCATCTGTTTGGACCATTTGTAAACTCTAAAAATCACCTTCCTGGACACAAAGGTCAACATAGTGATAGGTAATGTGTATTTCACATTGATTTATACACATTGGTGTGTGTTGTGAGGATTATTTGGTTTGTATATATTATTTCAATGTAAGAGTAAATTCTTACATATGCAAAGTGTTTTAAAAGTTAACATTAAGTTGACCTTAAAGGAATCTTGTGATATGTTTAAGTTCTTTCCTGATCGAAGCTGACCGATCGCTGCTGTTTATATTTATAATTCCCCAGAACGCCAAACATTTTTCTAAATGCTGTGGCTTATTTATCAGCTTTGTGCAATACTTTAACATGAGAACTGGGTATGCATTAATGAAAATGATGAGTAATTGAGAACCTGTGTTCTAACAATAAGGGCAACATACATATATTGATATCTAAGGGTCGTGTTACAGTTCTCCTCGATACAGTACAATTAAAGTGGCTGATGTACTGAAACTAAGGGGTCATCCTAGATGATGACAACGCTGAGAGGCTGATTTTGCCCTCTCGTCCTGAGAATGTACATGGCCTCATTGTTGAAGTTAAAGAACTTGAATTTTTACTTTCAGCTTTAGTTTGAAGAAACAGAGTTTGACAATGCACTATGCAATCTAGTTAATACCGAGGACGTAGCCTCCCAAGCGACTTTTAGACTAGTTAAACTGGTTCTTCCAGTTTAGACGACACAATGCTACTGTCTGATAGATTAGTAGATTCACCAGAGCACCTTAGCCTTTGGCCAGAGGTCTTTGTTGTTCCCCCATTCTCATATGAGTTTGAGTACACTCTAAGAGAAAGCAACGCTGCATTTTTGACAGAGGGAAAACTTTAAAGCTGACAAGGGATCAAAAACACAACATACGTGATGTGATGGCTGTTAAAATGTATAAGCATAAAGCCTATCCTAGTTCCAAACAGATTGGCAAGGCTGCAGAAACTCTACTATTCAAGCACCCCTGTCTAAAAGAAAAGGTTCTACAACAGGTTATGAGGGTTGGAAGAACAGCCTATGCTTCAAAATGGGCAACTACAGGACCAAACTGTCCAGGGCTGACATAAAGGGTGTTGCTGTGAATGAAGGAAAGTAAAGCAGGACAAATCCAGAAGGTTTAGCATCCAGGGCCAACATCAAATGACCCAGAAGAGGGGAAATTAATTTTCTTCCCAGTTATCCCTGTGGACAGACTAAGGGCATTTTGGAAACCAAGAGGCTTGAGATGATGGACCAGTTCAAGAAAGCTGTAGAATGAAAAGACATGACTCTCATCCATCAGCATATGCAACACACCTTTCTCTCAGGCATGAAGAAATTTTAAATTCAGCTCCTTCAATTGCTGAACTAAAAGATAGATGTCCTGCACACTTTTGTGAAGCTCCAGTAAGTAAAAAAACTGTTACTAGGACCACATAGTGTCACTCGTCTTTGCAGCACTGCTTGAGCTGGAAAAAGTCTTAGTTTAATATGGATTGTTGATTTGTATGTCCTTTTGTTCCCAATGCAGCTTTACAGCTAATTTCACAGGATAACAAATCAAAATCTGCCATTTTCTTTCTATGCTGCTCTTCACGAATATACACCTCAGTTTCTGAAACTGTATAAAAAGAGGAAAATAGGATATTTTGGTGAGAAGATGGAAGACTTTTTGATGGCATATGACGAACATGTAAATATATTTTAAGTGCATTGCATTACATTAAAGTAAATGTGAACACTCAACCCTGAGATCTTTGTGCAATGTATTTGTTTCTGCAAAAGGACAAAAAGGACATCAATGTATCCAGAACAGGAGCCCTGGCAGGCCTTTCACTTTACTTAAAGGAGGACTCCTCACAGATCTTCAACATTTGCGAGGTATTGTTATTTTCTTTTTACATATCTGCAAGTACAATTCCCTTATTAAATATTCTGAGGTAAACATTGCTATAAACAGTGGTAAAAACATTCAGACTACAATTGCACCCCATTATACAGAAAAACAAAGAGCAATAAAACATCCCATAAATCTCTTTTATTCATTTAAAATGTTAAAAATACTAAGTTACAGAATGCCGGTAATGACTATGAATTTGATTATAATAATACAATAATGATTCAGAAATTTATATCTAAAAATGATCTTTCTGATATTATTCTATTTAAAACCATGGATGGTATAATATAAAAAAATGTTTTACATACAGTAGAACCTCGGGTCACGAGAAACTTTAAATACGAGCAAATTGGAATACGAGAAAACATTTGTAATAAATTTTGTATTGGGTTACGAGTGTTGCATCGGCCTGCAAGCAAAGATTTTGAGCAAAATATTTTTCCTTTCCGATGTTAGGGGTTAAAATTTGTACAACAATTACCATTACAAAACCTTTAAAATCGTGTGTATATGTGTATTTATGGACTTGTGGAACGCATCAAGTGAATTTCCTTTATTTCTTATGGGAAATTTTTTTTAGGATACCAGCGTTTCAGGTTGCGAGCTCGCTCCCAGAACGAATTAAACTTGTAACCTGAGCTACTACTGTAATTTGTTTTTCCAAGTGGCAGATGTACATTTGCACACACACTCACTGAGCATGTATTCTTATTTCAGGATGAGTTGGAAGCCCAGGAGGGTGCAGTGGCTCTGGTGTCAGTGGTGAATAAAGACGTGGTGTTTTCTTTAACACTCGCCATGTGTCAATCATCTTTGAGGATCAGGTTGTAATGCCCCAAAGATTTTGGACTGATTCACTTGTAATTTAGGGTAACTTTGGGCTTATGAATGCTCTACATTTGAGCTACCCTGAGAAGTTAAGTGGCTTTGTTGTGTTCATCCAGGTTTTCTTCCTAAATCTTGATGGTGAAAGGAAGCCGCTCAAACCGAAGAGAAATAAGCCTGGAGCAAACTATTTAGAGGTGGTAGTTTATTTGGTTCAACGTTGTTCACTAACTAATGTTAGACTACCGTATTTTCCGGAATGTAAGCCGCTACTTTTTTACTTCGCTTTGAACCTCGCAGCTTAAACAATGAAGCGGCTAATATATACATTTTTCCTGGGTTTCTCCCAGTTTCACAAGCTTCAAGCCAAACTGAGCCCCATAACATTAGACCAATGAGATTGCCGAACGGGTTCAGGTGAACCAATGAAATTCTTTATATTAAATCGGGTGCGCTCCCACTGAATCGGCCCACACCACATAATAAATATGGATGATGTTCCTCTGACGTTTGACCTGCCGCTCACTCGGACTGTCTACATGATAGGAGAATCAATAATCACGCTGAAAACAACCGGGCATGAAAAAACACACTTCACCTGTGTTCTGAGCTGCACGGCATCGGGGGAAAAACTTCACCAATGGTGATTTTTAAACGCACAATGATGCAAAGATAAACTCTCGAGAGAAATAGTTGTGAAAGGAAGGAGGAAGACAGTGAACAATGACTTTCTTGGTAGGCTACTGTTTAGATACAAGCCGTGTAACAGACACTGTCTTTTATTAAAGCCTGTGTAAAGTTCATTAGTTTCAATGTAGGAATGCGGCTTATAGACAGGTGCGGCTTATTTATGTTCTAAATAAAAATCTTTGTCAAATTCAGTGGGTGTGGCTTATATTTGAGTGCGCTTAATAGACCGGAAATTACTGTAATCACACAATGCTGTTTGAATTAATGGGTCATTCCAGATGAACTAATCAATTCTTTTTAGCCAACCCTCAGGTCATGCCGATGGTCCCCTACTGATTATTCTCCTACTTCCCCCGTTCTCTCACCTGATTATTATTATTATCCTCCCATTTCTTCCCCTGAGTCTGATCCTGATTGCTCACCCATGTCTTCTGCAGCAGCCCACAAACTCTTCTTTCCCAATAAACATGCTTAGGTCTGCCTTGTACGTTGTTTTTGTTTCTCCAACACACTCATAACATTAGTCAGACCCTATTCTACTTTATTTATTAGTAACTGATTATTATAATGTTAATTATACTTGGAGTAAATAGGTTACATGAGTTTGATTAAATATACTAAACTAATTATTAGGTCACACACTAGATAAGGAGGATTAGAGCCATCACTCCCTTATTAATTAGTCTCACACTCTATGCTTACATCTAATTTAACCCATTAACAAACATACATGTCACATAACACAAAAATAATTGTATTTATTTATATATTTATAACTAAAAAAATGAAACATAGACAAAAAATCAAAATAAGACAAAAATCGAAGCAAAAAATCGAAAAAAAAAAACCAACACAAAAACAAAAATCGACCAAAATTGACATCACCCACCCTCAAAGCATCAAACGGATAAGCCTAATCACAACATGATGAACTGGGAGTGGGCGAAAAACCCTGACAGCAACCAAATTTTATGTCAAATTCCCACTCTGCCCACCAGTGGCGCAACAGTGGACTCACCACCAAGTTCATCCTCAGTCGTGATTGTACAAGTAACTAACAAATGTGAAAACATAAGAAAATAAAAGTTGATGCAGTCCAGTGCAAAGTGGCTTAACTATGGAATGGCGATAGTCGTCTGATCCAGTGCGGCAGGGGAGCAGATATAGAACTGTGAGACTGCAGTGCAGACCACAGCCCACTGTGATACCTGTAACCACCACCGTGACGTCTCGATGAGAATATCATTGAGTCTGTTCTGACTGTGTAAAATTTGCGACAAAGGATAGGACGACAATTCCAATCACGATGTTTTGCTGGTTCAGTTGTCCATAGAACGTAGCCACAGAAGGTGATGGTGTAGTACGTTACAAAGGTGCTTTGCATGACGAAGTCCGTGAACAGAAAACTGTGAGTGCTCGGAGCACCCAGCGAGCTGGCAGTAACTCCAAACGATTGGGCAAGGGTAATAGCCCTACGCACATGAAAGATACGGGTGATCAGCTGAAGTCCTGCAGGAAGATCATAGACAAAGTTCTGGATGGAATCTAGCCACATTCCCTCTGGGGAGAACATGTCAGCGTGGAGCAGAATGTCGATCACCGGTCTGAACCGGTCCGCATCAGTTTTCCAAACGAATTCGTCCTTTTCTGGAGGAAACCTGTACCATTTACGGGGTCCATTACGGCACCGTTCACCTAAAGGACAGGTGGGCTGCTGCGCACACCACAGGCAATGCTTTAAAAAAATGGACACAAGGGCATAACAAGCATTGCAGGGACCTCTAAAGGTGTCAAAGTCGAAGCGATACCCCTCAGCACATGCTTTGATGTAGGCACACGTGCGTTGATGCAGACGGATAACTTTCAGAAGCCTCCTATGTTCACCAGCTGCCATGTTCCTGCACACAGCATAAAATACACACAACAACATGATTTATATACGATATAATCAAAGAATCAGAATTGAAGCATAGAAAGAGTTTAGTGCTTTTAGTTATAAGGAAACGTTTGTTACAGTCATTTTTTCTCATCGACTAGGGCCATAATCCCTCCATCCAAATCCACATAGATGTTTTGATCCATATCTGTGGAGATGTTTTCTGTAGAAGACTCTTCACCTGTAATTTTATACACTGGGAGCTGTACGTATTGTCTAAACAATGACAAGGAATTCCACAACAGATAAAACATGCCACGGCTGCAAGGATTATTAAAATTGTAGTCCCAGTCTGACCCTATTCTACTCTATTTATTAGTATATTATGTTAATTATACTTGGAGTAAACAGGTTACATGAGTTTGATTAAAATATGGGCTAAATAGATTAAATTAAGCTACTTCATTGTATCTAATAGATTCTATAATAATTATTAGATCAATTTGTTGGATTAATTAAAAAAGCTAAACTATGAAAGCTAAGCTTAGCTAGCCGGCTAGTTACCCATGCTAATGTTGCTAAATAATGACTTTGTACTTTTTGAGTCTTCTACTAAATAATCTACAATATTCTGCCATAATTATTTAGACGACTTACCAGGTACCTGTATGAAGAAATGTTCAATAGAAGAGAATTTGTAATGTTTTTTTAGTTGCTGCTAATCGCTGCTGCTTCTTGCTGCTGTGTGTTTGTTTGGTGGTTGTCAATTTTAGTGTCTCTTTACTTACAATTGGTAAATTCACAAATGAGAAACAAAAGCACGCTCTGATTTATATAGACGTGTCACACTGTGACATCACACCTAGATGCCCCGCCCTCTGCCTGTGACATCATCATGTCACTCACTTTCTTTCTCTCTCTCTATCTCTCTCTCACACACACACACACACACACACACACACACACACACTCTCTGCGCATGTACAGATTACAGAGGGAAGATTACGCACAAACCGGAAGTTGACCCAAGTGACTATATGAATGTTGTAGAATCATAAATGACCAGATGAAGCTGACTGAGGTGAACCCCTGAAACTAACCCAGGAACAGAGTAGGAACATTCTGACCACCTGCTGATTTCTTTTGAGAGACTGCTGAAAGGAAATTTCTTGAACTATCTATGGATTCAGACTCGGTCGACTTCATTGTTTTGAATAGAAGTGACCGAACTGAACTCTTGAACCGAGTCACTTGAACTGAATCTAAGGAGTCGAAATCATCGAACCGAATCTTTTCTAACTGAATTGACCAAACTGAATGGACTGAATTATTAAAATGAATCTATTAAATAGTTCTTTCTGATGTTTTTCTACTAACTGCAGTTGTCAAAATTTATACTTGAACTATGATGTTATGAGGCTGCATTGGAACTAAACTTTATAGTATTGTGTGATCAGATGAACCCATGAAGAACTCATGTATTGTAAACTGATTTAATCTCTGTGTTATTGTGATTTAATATTTAAACTGATGCTGTGAATACTGTTCAATAACTGTTTATTTTATTACTTTAACTTCTGTTCATGTAAAATTGGGTTTAAACAAAACCTTTATTTTATTATCATTTACTTTTGTCCCGTTTTCCCAACATTTTATCATGTTGATTTTAATTCTTAGTTAAATTTAAATGTCCAACACTTTAATAATAGAAACAAAACACACACTATATTTAAGATATTTATTTATTTTGAAGGAAGAAAAAATATTCAGTTACAATAATCACTGATATTTGTGTACTTTATTATATGTAGGACATGTCCAGCTTGATCTCCTCTTTTTCTTTCTCTGGTTTTCTTTCTCTAGTGCTGAAGTCATATTGCTGAACAGCTGTACAGCTTCCTCCAGTCACTCTCGGGTTTCCATCCTCATTTCTCTTCCCTCACCTAAGAATCTTTGTTTCCTCAGAGATTTTCTGCGACTCTTTGGGCTTGTAGAGGTTCAGCTTTCTGTTTCTGCTGTTTCTCATAGTCAGAACCCAAAGTGCCCTCAGCTGAGCTTCATGTTTCTCCAATTGCTCTTGGTTTCTCAGAATGATCTTTCCCAAGCTCTTAAGTCTTCTTCTGTATCTTACAGTGATTCACAGTATCCTGGAGCTCTTGAATGTAGGAGAGGAACATATTAGAACTCCAAACCATATCTAGTTTAGCCTTCTTTTTCTAGTTTAGCCTTCTCATCCCATTTATTTTTCTTAAAATTCAAAGTCAGCTGAGCAACATGATCCTCCAGTTGATCCTGTTATCTCATCAGATGATCTCTCTCATGCTCTGCTCTATTCTTCTCCTCCTCACAGTGATTTGGAGAATCCTGGAGCTCTCTGATGGTCTGGATCTGTAAGTTGTTATTCTTCTCCATGTCTAGTTCGGCCTTCTTTTTTTTCTCCTTCCACTTATTTCTCTCAAATTCCAGAATGGCCTTCATCTGAGCAACATGTTTCTCCTGTTGTTCTCGTTCTCTCATCAAATTATCTTGCTCATGCTCTGCACAATTCTTCTCTTCCTCACACTGATTCATGGAATCCTGGAGGTCTCTGATGGTTTGAAGGTATTAGATGGTCCACTCCTGCATGTCTCGTTTGACCATCCTAATTTTCACCTGCCATTTATTTTTTTTCAAAATTCAAAATGGCCTGCAGCTGAGCAACACGTTCCTCCAGTCGCTCTTGGTATCTCATCAAATGATCTTTCTCATGCTTTGCAGTCTTCTGCTCTTCTTTACAGAGATTCAGAGAATCCTGGACCTTTTTGATGGTCAGAAGCGGTAAGTTGGTCCTCTCCTTCATGTCTAGTTGGTCCTTCTTGCTTTTCTCCTCCCATTTATTTCTCTTTAATTCAAAGCTGGCCTCGAGCTGAGCAACATGTTCCAGCAGTTGCGTTTGTTCTGTCACACAGCTCTCTCTCTCACATTCTACAGATTTCTTCTGTTCCTCGTGGAGTTTCAGGGAAGACTGGAGCTCGGTGATGTTCTGGAGGTGTGTGTCGTTTCTATGATTCATGTCCTGTTCCCGCTGCTTTCGCTCAGAAGCTAAAGTAGCCTCCAGAGTTTGCACCTTCTGTACCAGAATGGCTTTCTTCTTTCTCTTCTGTTATCTTCTCTATCATCAGATTAAGAAATGCATCCCAATCTGTAACTCCTTTCTGCATGTGTTCCAGCTTCTCCTCCTTTTCCGTAATCTGTTTATTTTTCTTCTGTCTCCTGCTTTAAAAAAACTCTCTAAGTCTCCTACATAGATTTTACACCAATTTTATCCAACTATGAAATAAATCGTGTCAGCGTCCAGCAGCAGGTTCAGCATCTCCACCATGAATTCCACTGATGCTTCATCTGCTTTAGAGCCATTTGAGCTTCACCCACCAACACTACACTGATATGGAGCTGACTGCCAGTGTCACACTGTATAAAAGATAAAGGCGTGTATGCAGCTCTATCACTCATCTCTTTATGAGGATAGTAAAAGCTAATGCAGTGAATGAAACAGGATAATAACTGTATATCACTTAGATTATGCCATGACGCCTGCTATGCTTTTACACATAGAGCAACAATATTCCTTTTTCTCTTTCTGTATACTGCATGACTTGTTTAGTGGCATTCACGATTAGTTTGTTTTGGTGACAAAAGCGTCCATTTGCACACTTTTTTTAATGATGAATAAAAATAAATAATAATAAAAAAAAGTGTTATTGCACGATTTATAAAGAAAAATAAATAAGGAGTAATATTACACAGATGGTACAGAAGTGATATTGCACACGTTGTATTTTATTGCACAATAGGGAGAGTATTTAAGTGTTTATGAGGTAGATGCCTCAGGGAAGAAGCTTTTCTTGTGCCTCATGTCCTGATGCTCGGTGCTCTGTAACGTTGGACGGACGTCAAAAGTTTAATCAGCATATGGCTTGGATGTGAGGAACCCAGAGGGATATTCTGTGCCCTCTTTTCATTCTGGATGTGTACAGTTCCTGTAGTGTGAGCAGGAAAACACCAATAATCCTTTCAGCCTTTAGAACAGTCCTCTATCTATCTATCTATCTATCTATCTATCTATCTATCTATCTATCTATCTATCTATCTATCTATC
>NC_060887.1:4431271-4438771 GCF_014805685.1 Silurus meridionalis | reverse complement strand
ACCACATGCATAAAAGCCAGAACACCGAGCTTACGGATATACTACTCTAAGAACGCTCGATCTCATCTGATCTCGGAAGCAGCCAACAAACTCAACACGTCGCGCATCAAACTTCTCAATCACGCAACCAAATTGATCTATATCATTCACTTCAGAAGAAACACATTAGCGGTAAGTTACTTTACAAGTCTTTAGTTTAATTAATTTTGCAGGTTCATCACTAATCACGCGTTAGTCACGTGCTTACCCAGAACTTCCGGGAAGTACGCTCTAGCTAGCATGAAAAACATTTAGCTTCAATAAAGTCCCTAAATCCCAACATCATCTAAACATGACATTACTACTTAACGCTCACGAGTACATTTAAAGGCTGTAAGCAGAAGGAGGCTCCACTGAGTAAATGCGTCGCATCAGCATTCATAAAGACCAAACCGGCAAAAACCCAACATCGTTTAGGAGCTGAGCTGCGTGTGCGTTACGCCCCTCAACCAAAACCACGCCCTCTCCATAAAACCCTGTGTAATGGAAATGTGTACACAAATCATCTTAATTTTTCTCTCCACAGGGCAATAAAGTCTCGTTGATGATAATCTATAAAAAAGAAAAAATACGCTGTAGAAACGCTGAGGAAGAACAATCAGACTACAGAGATACTCATTATAAAAAAATTAACAAAAAACTTTATAGAATGATTTGTGATTAAAGCAGTTCTTTTTTTTTTTTTCTTCACATTCAACAAACTCTCTAGAAGAAAATATCGAAAAGACCTACAAAAATGGAAAAGGCGAGCATAAGCCAGCAGGAGCTTCAGGCCATTAAGAGCCTTATGCTACTCAGCAACACTCACAAGTATGTTTTTTGCTCTTTATACTTTATTCCAATCATTGCAGTGATACTATATAATATGTAATATAATAATATATTATATAATGTTTTATCTAAATGTTTCTTTTCCCTTCCACAGAAATGTCAGTGTTGAAAACCAGCTTCTGGCACTTAAAGGTGTGTAAGAAAGTACAAGTTGATTATTACTGCATGATTCAGTTCTATTAAAATAAACATATAATGTGATAATGTGATCTAAGCACCTTTTCATTTCATTTTGTAAATTATTTTACAGAAGTGAACACCAGACAAAATCTGGAAATCCGAGGCCTGAAATGCAAAATCAGCAGCATGGAGAAAAGCTTTCGCTTAATGGAGGTACTTTCTTTCCATTTTTAAATGCAGACATCATTGAACTTTTAGTGAGAAATGTGACTAAATAAAACTAAATCTGCTTTTTGTTTTCGATCCTCAACAGGAAAAACTTTACAAAGTGGAGAATGAGTTAAAAAAAGATAACAGTAAAATCTCTAATACTAAGTTTCTGTACATTTTAATGTGTTCTGTATTTGCATTGACTATGGAATAAATTAACACAAATAATTAATAATACAATTATTTAAAAAAAATAATAAAAAATAAACAAGCAGGAAGCTGATAAACGTATTTAAATGTGACATGTTGTAATCTAATTTTAGTGGATATACAGTTTAATCTTAGCATGTGCTAAACCTAGTATGTACATTATCACCAAAAGTATTGGAACATTAATGGAGAAAGTGTTGACAAGGCAAATTCTTCACCGTCTTAATGAACCTAAATGTGTAACAGTCATTTTTTAAGATCTAGGAAGAAATATTGTAGGTCTCTCTGGATAAGGGCGTGTGACAAATAATATAAATGTAAATGTAAGTATTGTGGGTCTTGTCAGTGTCAGCCTTAATCTTTCATTAGTTAATGACGTCTTTCTGTCATGTAATGAGGAAAAAGGTGGATGTAAATGCAGATTAAGATTCAAATACCATAAACATAAAAGACGCGTGGATCAGGCGATTAGCAGATGCCAGTAATGATCAGATTGTAGGTTAAATTTATTATACAAAATAAAACATGCAGCTTTGTTTTATTGTTTATTTTATTGTGCATGTTTTCTTTTATATTCATACAGACCCAAAGCCCACAGCAAAGAGAACTGGATCAGACATGTCACCACCCAGGAAAGCTCAAAAGCCTCGACTTGATGCTGCTTCACCTGATCCTACAAACACAACACACACAACACAATCTCTTATCTCCAGTGCATTAGAAACACTACAAAAGTCCTGTTCTGATGTTTTACCTACAGACAGGATTCATGCACTTCTCACAGGAACAAGTGAACTTCCTGTTCTGAGAGATGAAGAGAAACACGTCATTTCTGAGTTTTGTGTAAACGAGGTCAGTTCTTATCTTTTGTTTTATTTAGTGTGCATGTGATTTAAACACTTTATTCTTTAGCTGTGGATTAGAGTTTCTCATTTTTGAAAGTTGATCCATAATTCACTGGTCCCGATGTTCTTAAATTGAACAGTAGATATGATTTATCATGTTACATTTTGACTCTAGGTTTTGGTTTATACAATATCTAATAGTTTTCCTAAACCCAGTCTACAGTCAAGTCTTAACTTCCTAATATTTGTTTTAAATACATGATTTAAATACATGTTTATTCAGTCGGATGCTGAAAATTTTCTTTCGTCTCATTTAGTCCTTAGCAGAGACGTTTCTGTCTGTGATTTTGGAGAAGATCAAGGTGGAGAGAGGGTTTATGGGACATGATCTCCTGCAGTCTCTCTGTAGGGTTTATGTAGGCATGTGTCAACAGAGAGGAGACTCTCACAAAGCACATGCTCTCGTCTACAGACTCCTTAAAGAAGGTGAGATTATACTGATATTTCATTATTTATCTACTAAAAATGATCTGGACACTGATACTGAGAAGTAAATTGTGTCTTTTTGTTGGTGATGTACAGTGGATGTAAAAAGTTTACACACCCTTATAAAATGGCAGGTTTTTTAAATATAAATATCCAGAGACAAAAGAAATAATTATTAATTGGTAACTTTTTAAATAATATCACAGCTTGATTGCAAAAGTCTGAAAATCCCCCAAAACTACTTCTTTGTGGAAGCACAACTTGCCTTTATTATGGCATCAAGTCTTTGTGAATAATCTCTATTAACTTCCCACATCTACACTTTGGAATTTTATCTACTCTACTTTGCAGAAATGTATCTTTAGATTGCGAGGTGATCTCCTGTGTATGGCTCATTGTAGGTCATTTCATAGGTTTTCAGTTGGGTTGAGGTCTGGGCTCTGGCTGGACCATTCCAGTACTGTGATGATCCTTTTCTGAAGCCGTGCCTTTGCTAATTTGGATATGTGCTTTTGGTCATTGTCATGTTGAAATGTGAAACTCCTCTTTATTTTCAGCTTTTTTACAGAAGACAATGTCACGGTCTTCCGGGTTCTCTCCCTCTCTGCTGGATTATCTCTTTCTTCCCCAGGAGTGGCTCTCGTTCCTGATCATCCCCTCGTCTTATGCTCGTGTCATGCTTGGTTTTTTTGTCTCGCCTCAACCGGCCCTGCACCTGTCTCGTCACGTCAGGAGCCTCAACCTGATCTCAGCTCTATCCCGGCAGTCTACCATGACCTAGGGCGTCTTCAGCAAGGTCAAAGCATCCTCCCTTCCACCACACCGGCCACATGACTGTGCCATCAACCTGTTGCCTGGAACCTCTCCTCCCCATGGACGTTTGTACAATCTGTCTGGACTGCAGGAGGCTATGCACCAGTATATTCAGGAGTCTCTCTCTGCCGGGAGTATTCACCCATCCTCCTCCCCCGCTGGGGCTGGGTTCTTTTTTGTGGAGAAGAAGGACAAACCCTTCGCCCATGTAAAGACTATCAGGGACTTAATGCCATTACTGTTAAGAATCGCTATCTCCTACCACTCATGGTGAACGGGAACTCCTGGCTATCAAGCTGGCCTTAGAGAAGTGGTGTCATTGGCTTGAGGGGGCCAAGGTGCCATTCATGGTTTCATGGCAAACGATGTCCCGTGCCCGGTACCGGGTAGGCCAGAAGGTCTGTCTGTCCACCTGAGACCTCTCTCTCAAGGCTGTATGCAAGAAACTTGCCCCACACACACACACACACACACACACACACACACACACACACACACACACACACACACACACACGGGCCCCTGTCCCATTTCTAAAGTGATCAACACAGTTGCGGTCTGCCTCAAACTCCCATCCGGATCCACCCATCCTTTCACGTTTTCCGTCTCAAACCCGTCTCGGCTTGTGCCTTCCGGTTTCGCAGCACGCACGTCCGGTTCTGCAACGTGCACTTCCAGATCGGCGGCAATTTTGAGGTTTTCCCGCGCTGCCCGGTATTTAAGAACCCTAAGAACTCTCCCTCTCTGCCGGAATATCGCTTTCTTCTCTCCGATTCTTTCTGAGGTTTTCCTGCCCTTTTTCCACCGGTTTGCCTGCCTGTTTTTATGACATTTTCTTTGGCTTTTTTTCTCTGTTTTGTTTCCCTTCTCTGCCTTCTTGTTTTTTTGGCTCTTTGTTCTGTGTTTATGCCTGGATTACTTTGCTGCATGCTCGGACTAAATAGATGTGTTTTTTGGACTTTTAGGGGTTTTGTTTCTTGTATTATTTACTTGGAGGATGCTCTGTATTGGCTTTGCACCAAACATACCTTTTAGATTTATGGGAAATACGTTTGTGAGAAAATGTGTTGGACCAACAAATTTTTCTACATGGTTGTGGTTGAATGAATTAATCTTTTGTCATTAATTAGATGTGTTTGCATATTCATATTAGCTTTATTGTTATTTCTGTCTGCAATTTGATAAGGTGCAATTTTATAAGGTGTGTCAACTTTTTATATCCAATGTCTTTTTTTTTTTTTTTTTACAGTGTATTTATATTCTATTGTTTTGTTGCTTTGCAGACTTCCTTGAAGCCCCCAAAGTGATTATGGTCATGGCGACAGCATGGCCAAGTTTTTTGTCCTATGAAAGTTCTTTATGCCGAGCAATTCACATAGTGAGCAACCTGAGAGCAAAGGGAAAGATATTTCACTTGCTCACCAAGTATCTGCACTGGGATGAGGTAAGAAGCTGATCCTTAGTGTTCCTCTCAGTGAGTTTTTTAAACTGGACTTTATCAAGTATTTTACTGCCTTCTTAATCTCCCTTTAATTTCCAAGTATCAGTGTAATCTAGTGGCACAAATTCTTTAAACATTTATATTGAACTACACTGTCACTCAAACAGTGTTTTATTGCACTGGGTATTAAATAATGATGTATTTTTTGCCAGGAGCCTCCAGGAAACATCCACAATGCTATCACCAGCACCCTGAAGTCTTTTCTGGAAGACAGCAGTCTGAGGTTCCTGGAGAACAGCTGGTATGGTTATGATCTCTGCCCTGCTACCTGGAACTACATCTTCAGCCTGGATCTTCTGTGTGCACAAATGGGCTGGACTTGGACCATTACCAATATTATACGGTACTGAATGCAAAACATCTTCAACATATTTAATTCTCAGCTTTTTAATATTTAAATCTGAATGATCAGAAATTAATCATTATTTTTCTATAACATCAGTGCTGAGAGAATTTCAGCTGCAAAGGTATTATTTAGGTGGCATTTTTATATCTTCTATTTAATACAATAAGATCTCACAGGGAAAAATTGGGTAATTGTTGATATGGTGATGTTTCTGTGAGGAAATGTTTATTGTGCATTTATAAATGAAGTTTCCAGGATCAGTGTTCAGACAGTCAGAGAGAATTCTGTAACTTTAGCTGTAAGTATTTCACCATGAGAGGGTCTTTTTTCAGGAAGTGGTAGCTCAGTGGTGAAGGCTCTGGATTACTGATCGGAAGGTCGGGGGTTCAAGCCCCAGGATCACCAAGTTCCACTTTTAGGCCCTTGAGCAAGACCCTTAACTCTTTGTGCTCCAGGGGTGCTGTAGTCATGGCTGACCCAGTGCTCTGCCCCCGGCTTTCTATCATCACTGGGGTATGTGAAGAAAGAATTTCTCTGTGCTGTAAGGTACATGTGACAAGTAAAAAGCACCTTTAACCTGTGACCTAGTTCTTATTCCTGACTTTTTCCATTAACGGTCAATAATCTAGTGGTCGTTTAAAATATTGCAAAGTTCCCATTCATGTTGCATAAAATTTACAAGTGATCGTAAAACCACAATGGCTGCTCCATAACCACCACAAAGACCCTCAACATATCCATTTCTCCTCTTTTTTATTTACTAGGAAGGATCTTTGGCTGATCCTGAACACTTGGCTGAGGCAAGCAAGGACAGAGCAAACACCGTTCCGAGACGTCTGTGTAGCAGCAGTTTTCAGGCTACTTGGTAAGTTTACTGTAAATCCTGTTTCAGAGCATCATCTCACATTATTCCTGGATTCTTCAGCTTTTTACTCGTTGTTTCTGTCCTTCTTAAACAGGGCGACTTGGTCAACTAGGACTTAAGGAGAACATGCTAATGTCATTGAAAACCTGGCAAAAGCATAAATCAGTTTGGAATGCAAAATTTCTCAAAAGGTATTTCTAAAGCATCAAATTAAAATGTTTTTATCGATCTTTGTCTTTATTCTCTGCTGTTTAGTTTTGTGTTTCAGCAGACCCTAAATTTGTATTGGATGTTGTGTGCAGGTATGCCATGGGAAGTGCAGCTCTCAGTCATCTATGCCATTCATGATCTGGCACCCAGCAACCCTGAAGCAGCTCTGAAGACTTTGGAATCATGGAGGAAAAACAGCACACAGCCCGTTCCCCCAGCCGTCATCAAATGCATTACGCAAATCAGCTTCCTTTGTCATCAGACCAAGTCACAAAACTCTAAGAAACTACTGTAGTGATTATTATAGTGAGCACTGCATCCCCCAGGTCTGTATCCTCAGTCACCAGCTGTTCACACTGTGAATCATGACTGTGCTGCAATGCACAGCTCCAATCATCAAGTTTAGCAGTGACATGACCATCATGAGTCTCATCAACAAGAACGATGAGACGCTTTCAGACAGGAAATGCAGTGGATAATGGACTGGTGCTGACTCAGCAATCTTTGTGTTCAGCTGTGGAGAACCTCATCTGGTCTCACAAAGCAACCAGCATTGTGGATGACCACATACACCCTTTATACATTATTGATTATATCAGTGGCGGGACGTGCATTTGGTACCTGGGCCTTCAGTGGGGACTTACCGACTTAATCCACCTCTTAATACCACCACTGTCATGTCGCAATTATAGAAACCATCAATACAATACAAAACGCAATAGAACAGAGCATTACACAGAGAGAGAGAGAGGCATTTCACATATGGAGGTGAAAACCATTTTATTAAAGCAAGAAACCCAGTTCAAACGCCAACCCTCTACACTACAACCGCAAAGGTGTCACCTACATCATCTAGAGCAGTTCAGAATCAATATTTGTCTAATAACATGACAAAAACATAAAAATGTAAATAAAATACAACCTACTCAGCAGAGATGCAGACTCATAATGTGCACCTCCTCCTCACCATCTCCAGCTTTTCTTTAAAATGTATTTTTAAGAATATCCGAAATTAAATCAATTC
>NC_060887.1:4263335-4431171 GCF_014805685.1 Silurus meridionalis | reverse complement strand
AAGTCTCATCTCACTCGTTCCTGTTCAGTGTCTCACCTCAGGTCTGGGGATATCAAAGATTCCTGTAGATGATGTGTTGTGTATACAGTAGAACATCAGCTGTAGGAGAACCAGGGAATAATTGACTAAACAAGGATTTGAATATTAAGATTTAGCAGAAAGGAGGAAGTTGTTTTTGCTGATAACTGATCAAATGTTACACTAGGGCACTTTGTATTTGTGGAAGTGGTGTTACGAATCTCACGTGTAAACATTTGAATTGTTTTTATGCCTCATTAGTCTTAAAACTAACATTTATAGAACTGACTAATAGAAAGTGTTTTTTTTTTCATGGATCACCTCAAATCAGTGTTACATTCATTGTGTGTGTATAATGATGGCATGTCAGCTATAAGGGTGATGAAGGAAAAGTCAAATGAAGTTTGTCACTTTTTTGTTTCTTGTCATTATTTGTTGTCCTCCCCATGTGCTGCTGTACACAGGTGAACAGAGACGTCCATTCACCAAGCTTTTACAGAAATCACCAAATCTTGATTTTATTACTGCTGAGATGATTTTATAGGAGTTTAGTTTCTTATTTTAATACCAATATAAAAATCCCATACATATTATGGTGTAGTCGTGGACCAGTTGAGAAAACACTAAGTGCTTGTAAAAAGACTGGCGGCAGATCAAAATCAATCACATCTTTCATTAATGTTTTTCTTTTTAAATACATTTTTGGACCTGATTGTATTCAATAAAAAATATGTATTACAGTTAATTTACCTTGTGATTAATTTACCAGATTATTTTATTCTTATGATAATTTCTTGCTTACAAACGTCTTAATAAGTAGATGATTATAATTGAAGGATGAACAGAGACTATAAATACTACCATGTGTTTAAGTACAAAATCTGTTTGTGTTCAGAGAAGGTAAGTATAATGAATAATCTAAGGAAATGAAATAAAGTCTGTTAAAAGTGCAGTGTTGTCAGGAAACAGAAGGAAGCGAGGCCAGGTAGCATGAATGAATGATTTCTTTTCTAATAGCTCATAACACACATCTGACACGCGCTAATCACGTGTTCTCTCATTCTCTATTTTCAATGCACTTCTACTCCCCCTAATGGTCACTTTAAGTATAACAACAACAGGTCACCACATGCAGTACAAACTAATTACACCTCAAATTAAACCCCACAATTTTATCAAAATCACATTCCAAACTGCAAACACGTGTTTTCTATTAAATAATATAATTCTAAATATTTTAATACCCTACTGTGTCTAAACAGAGGAGCGCTATAGGAACTCGTGTAGGGTTTACAATCACACACCACTTCGCTTGTCTTAACACCACCTGTTTTCAGCTTCCGCGTCTGCATTTGAATCATTGAAGCCCCGCCTCTTTTGTGACGTCGGTATCTCTGATAGCGCCCTGGACTCGCTTTTATTGTCATGACAACTTTGTTGTGCTGCAGTTCAACACAAACATTTACTGACCACAGCAATGAAGCGCAAACAAACAGCTGAAATGTTTTTAATTGTTTTTAGTGATAAGCGTCAATGTTTTGAACAATCCGCTCTCCAAGACACCAAAAAAGATTTTTCAGCCAGAAAGAGCGACTTTCAGAAGAAAGAAGGAGAAATAATGACAGATAATAAGACGGGTAACAGCTACAGCTGCTTCTCCTGCTGTCAACTTTATTCAACTTTATTGTCATTGTACAGAGAACAAGTACAGAGACAATGAAATATAGTTATCATTTAGTTCCTAAAACCACATTAAATATCAATCTGTCATGCAGGAAATATAAAATGATTTTGTACTGACTGAGTAATGCAGCACTTATAAAATATTTGTACTACAACATTGTGTGTGTTTAAGACTGGTGCAGTTTTGCATGACTCTGTTCTGTTCACTGTTTTAACTAGAAGTTTATAATGATTTCTGTTTAACTTAAAGTTTGTTTTTATTTTGTAGATAAATTTAACGTTGCCAAGTGCAGAGATAAAAAAGGCAACATCAGAAGGCCAATGAATGCCTACATGGTTTGGGCGAGGAAACAGACCCATCTTTTCCAAGGCCAATCCAAATAGCAGCTCTGCAGAGATCAGCATGCAGCTTGGGATCGCGTGGAACAAACTGAGTGAAGAACAGAAGAAACCCTACTACACTGAATCATGGAGGCTTAAACAGGAACACGAACAGTTGTTTCCTGGTAGGTGAACTTTCTTTATAGACAAATGGCAAAATAACAAAACAAACGCATCAATTCTGACACTTTTATTGTTTTTATGTTGCTTCTTACTCTTTAAATTCTTCTTTTCTATCATGTAGATTGGGTTTATAAACCGCTTCCAAAGAAGGGAAGGAGAAAAGGCAGTTTGCAGAGTAGTGACTCACAGAGGAGACCTGATCATCAACCAAACCACCACATAGTCATGAACATGCCAGAAGAAGTACCAGTCCATGACCTCGTGCCTGAAGTTAGTGATCAGTTCCCGGCCTTAGCCACCAAGAACTGCTGTCTCCTAAAGACATCTGCTTTGATCCTCCTCTTTTCCCTTCTGTTTCTGAGTCGACTTTCTGCCAGACCAAGTGAGTTAGTAAACTGCATTGGAACAGTTTCAGAAGAATGACATGCAAATGAAGTTTTACTCTGCATCTTAAATAATCACCATAATCGCCACTCATTTACTTTAATATGCAGCTAAAATTGTGCACTTCTGTTTACAGCACCTGCTATGGGTCTGACTGTACAAGCAGTGAGGTTCAGCTCGAGGACGAGGAGGAAATCACTTTGCTCAACAACGACATCTTTTCCATGTTAAATGAGGAATATGGCTTTTTTAACCAGTCTGGAGACCAGAATCATACTGAAGACCCCCACAACAGCACAGAGATCCTGGATTCTGTACCAGTGTTTGATATCGACAGCTTCGAGGATCTGTTGAAGAAACTTGAAGAGATGGAAAATGATTCAGGAATAGAGGAAGATGGTGAAATCTGACGTTTCATGTACTTTAGTGTGCATGTTGTTTCACCATCTTCATTTTATATTAAATTTTATTTTAAACAACTTTTATATAAGGAAATAAAGATTTTGTATGACAATCATGTCTAATGTCTCTTCATCACAGAGAAAATTCAATCACTTCATTTTCTTTCTTGAAATCCACTTTAGTAAAGTCAGTGATGTTTGATGTCCTTAAAGAAAAGGAATTTGACAGAAACTGAGTTGAGGTATTTTCTTGCAGCTTTAGTGCTTTGTTTAAATTAAATGTGGGCAGAACCTGATTCACTTAAACATCTGTACTTGATAATTGAGCACATGGATTAGCACAAGAAATTCAGTGAGCATAAGTAAAATGATCATGTCGTCTCAGCTTCATCCAGAAAACCTGGAAGTTTAACAAGAAAAAGCTGTTGGTTTTATTGACATGTACACACACATTAAGACACTTTTAAGGACTCATTAGAACAATGTTTAGTGTATGAGAGAGAAAATGTCAATAAGAATTTGATTAAACACAGATGAAAATTCTTACCTGTAGCGCCTCCTTGTTGTGGGTTATAGATTCATACTGGGACTTCAGGACACTGTGAGCCTCTCATTCTTGCTCACGCTCCTAAAACACAGCCATGAGGAAGAGGATGAAGGATTTAGTCATTAAGGTTTAGTCATTAATGTTCACATCCACAATGAGGCTCTACTAATATTACCTTCACCACCAGCTTGTGTGTTTAAACCTGAATAAATCCACTATTAAACCATTAAAAACATTTTAACAAGTTATCACAATTTATATTTGAGTAAATATTTGAACACTTTGTCTTTTCCTAACACTGTTTATCAGTTCATTTCTGCTGAACTGAAGCCATTTTCTTTCCTCTCAGTTTAACAGCAGTTACTGAAGCACACAGAGGAACAACTCAGTCATACACTAGGACACATTTCACTACCACATTTATACCTGTTTTACATCTTTATTATTTCCTATAGTGTCCATTTACTGTGTAAATGTAGATCAAAATACAGAAACAACATGAAAAGCGAAATACAATTATTTAGCAAAATTAGCTAACTAGCCAGCTAGCTATTTTTTAGCTTTAATAGTTTTCCTTCTCAGTCTAAATATCAGATTTGTAGTGAACTATAAGTAAACTCTTGGTATCTATAAGTTTATTGGTCTCCTACACCATTAGCTGAAAGGTCCATTTCTGCTCACTGCAACATTTATGGAAATAAATGATAGATAGATAGATAGATAGATAGATAGATAGATAGATAGATAGATAGATAGATAGATAGATAGATAGATAGATAGATAGATAGATAGATAGATAGAGATTTATTGTAATTGCATTGTACAGGTACACAGCAATGAAATGCCGTTTGGCATTAACTAGAAGTGCAAAATGTAGCTATCGTGCAAAGGGCAGATAAATATATGTCATATTTACAGCAAGTGATAAAGTGATAAATATGTAAACATATGTACAGTGGATAAATATAAAGGCAGTAACAGTGCAGAGATGTGTGGACATCATTAAGAAGTACAGGATGGATCTAAGTCTATGGCATTGAAGAGTAATGTGCAGAAGTGAAGATTACAAGATTATGGCATTTAAGAATTATCAAGCTAAATAACCAGTCTATAATTTTTGTCAAATTTATTTACTTTTTCCTGCAAGTCTGTGATCTTTATGCTAATGATCAGGAGTAAACACAAAATGAGGAACATCGCTTTTCCCCTCTTCACTCCGGTACCGATGGTCCTGATCACCTTTCCACCTGTTTGGGGATTTTATGGGTGACTTGTTTCTCAATAATAATAATTATAATAATAATAAATGATAAACTCTGTGTTTTAAAGAGAATAAAATCCATAAAGCTCGGAAACTCACCGTTCCAGGGTCGTACAGTTCACTTCATCCCGACAGAGGGTCTTCATCCTCCACCTGGAACACGGCGTCTCTCGGAGCTACAGGAGGAAAATCCAAGCGATGCTGAGGAAAGAAAAGTCCAAACAAATAAAATCAAATAAATAATATAAATATTTCATATAATAAAAATTATTATATGTATATCTTTTCAGCTGATACACACTGTGTGGTCAAAAGTATTTGGACACTTGTCTTTTCCAGCCAGATGTGATTCATAAATTCACCTAAAAGGCACTTAAATGCACCATACAGCCAATTAACATGCAAACTGTTGAAACACTTCATATAAACAGAATGTAGAATCACTGAAAGCATTTTAAATGGGATTTAAATACCTGCTACAGAGGGAAGCAGGAGCTTTTCTGTAGCTATTATTGCTTTTATGTTCATGCCACAGGACCAAATATTAGTTTATTTTATCTTTCCATAATGAGCTGGAATAAATCATAAATGCTGTGGTGACCCCCGTGTGTAATGCTGCATGATGGCACTGCTGGAGGATTACACCAGTGGAAGATTAAGGAGAAAAGAGTCTCCAGGGACCATGATGATTTCTTGGCCCATGATGATGACTGGCTAATAAGCTGATTTAGATTCCTACAGCTGTGCTCCTGGATCTATGTGCTGAATTGGGTCCAGTACTACAGAGGGCAACAGGTTGTTTTTAGTGGGAAATGTCTTGATTCATAATATGATGTATATATATATATATATATATATATATATATATATATATATATATATATATATATATATATATATATAAATATGATATGATGTACCTGTTCCAGACTGTGCTGTAGACTACAACAGGTTCATACAAATTATTCAGTCATGTAAATTCAGCTTGATTATATTTCATATATGATGAAACTCAAAACATCAGTGCTTATGCTCCACAAGTTGGTTGTGAGATGGAGGAGAAGGAAAAATTCTGGAGTGAGTTATATAGAGTGGTAGAAGGTGTTCCTAGGAATAAAAGATTGGTGATTGGGGCAGATTTAATGGGCATGTAGGTGAAGAGAACAGTGGTGATGAGGAGGTGATGGGTAGGTATGGCTTTAACCTCTCAGTCGTCGGAGTTGCGCCAGCGCAACTGATATCCCATTGTTCTCAGGTGTTAATGTTTAGCAATAGATCCCACTACATGCCCTGAGAGATGGTGGTGCCCAGGAACCTGAATGACTCCACTGCTGCCATAGTGCTGTTCATTATGGTGAGTGGGGAGAGCAGGGGTTTCTCCTAAAATCACAATCATCTCCACTGTTTTAAGCGTGTTAGGCTCCAGGTTTTATGACTGCACCATGTCTTTCAGGCCTTTCTTCACTGAAGCAGGGTCGTTGGCTGAAAACTGATTCTACAGCTATTTAGAGTAGCTCCTCTTAGCCACTCTATTAGGATCAATGATGAGGATTAATCTTCCTCATATTAATGAATAAATCATGTACTACAGTATTTGAAAATAACTTGAAATCCTGTCAACCGAGAACAGAAAGCTGAGGGTACATTGGGAACAAGTCTCCCAAAACTGGAAAGTTGCAATCTGGAAACATATGCAGGTGCAGGTGATTGTGTGGATCCATAGGGTAGTGGTCATCACATCTGCTTTACACGCAGAAGGTTCTTCTGACCCCAGTGGAACTATGCAGCTAGCAAACATGAATGAGGTTTATGTATTTGTCACAAATTGTTACTTAATCCTGGTATTAAATAAACAACTTTTGGTGTTTCTGCATTGTGCTTGTAACAGAAATGGACAATAGGAATTCCAAAAGGCTCAAGGGCATTGCTCCACTGGGGTCGAATCCAGGACCTCCTGCGAGTAAAGGAGATGTGGTGACCGTTAAAGCTGTAAGAGAAGTTGGACACTAAGGAAGGAGAAAAGGAGAACTACAGGGGAATAAAGTTGATCAGTCACACCATGAAGTTATAGGAAATAGTGGAAGCCAGGCTGAGTTTATTCATTAGTTATTTATCCAGTTATCATCTGTTAACCTGTTATTTCAACAAAACCAGATTTTCTCCTGCAAACCAAGTTCAAGAAAATGCTACAAGGAATTGACTCCCATGTCGTGTTTGCTGGACTTTAGAATGTAATACTTTATTGCACTGAGGTGCTTTAGTACCTAAAGGTCTTCATTTAAACATTTATTATTTTAGAATGATTAATTTTTATTATTATTATATGCAGATTTACATATTTATGAAACCCAAAGAGATAAAATTATTACATTTCCAATAATTGGTTTGATTAAACAATGTTATTTGAGTGTTATACAATCAACACATCCTCGTCAAAGCAAGGAACATTCATAAACCCCAAAACTATAATAATGATGATAATAATAATAATAATAATAATAATAATAATAATAATAATAATAATAATAATAATAATAACTGCAGTTGGTTGTCAGATGTCAGTCTCACACTGCCCTCTAGTGGTGTTTTGTTGTCTAGTTATATGTGATGATCTTTTACAAAGCAAGATATTTTTCTTGATAATATTAAACTGTCTAAAACTTAAACTGTTTACTGTTTAACATACAGGGGTTCATGTTAAATTTTAAGCTAAATGTTTGTGATATAATTAAATGAAACAGAAGTTAAATGAAGCTGATTAAAATGAATGTAATTTTGTGTTTTTTGAGAGACTGCTGAAAGGAAATTTCAGGAACTATCTATGGATTCAGACTCAGTCGAGCTGAAACGGTGAAGCGACTCTCCTGAACCCCATTGTTTTAGAAGTGATTGAACTGAACTCTCTTGAACCGAGTCACTTGAACTGAATCTAAGGAGTCAAAATCACCAAACCGAATCATTTTGAACTGAATTGACCAAACTGAATGGACTGAATTATTAAAATGAATCTATTAAATAGTTCTTTCTGATGTTTTCTACTAACTGCAGTTGTCAAAAGTTATACTTGAACTATGATGTTATGAGGCTGCATTGGAACTAAACTTTATAGTATTGTGTGATCAGATGAACCCATGAAGAACTCATGTATTGTAAACTGATTTAATCTCTGTGTTATTGTGATTTAATATTTAAACTGATGCTGTGAATACTGTTCAATAACTGTTTATTTTATTACTTTAACTTCTGTTCATGTAAAATTGGGTTTAAACAAAACCTTTATTTTATTATCATTTACTTTTGTCCCGTTTTCCCAAAATTTTATCATGTGGATTTTAATTCTGAGTTAAATTTAAATGATGTACAATAATAATTTAATAATAGAAACAAAACACACTATATTTAAGATATTTATTTATTTTGAAGTAATAAAAAATATTGAGTTACAATAATCACTGATATGTTTGTACTTTATTATATGTAGGACATGTCCAGCTTGATCTCCTCTTTTCTTTCTCTGGTTTTCTTTCTCTAGTGCTGAAGTCATATTGCTGAACAGCTGTACAGCTTCCTCCAGTCACTCTCGGGTTTCCATCCTCATTTCTCTTCCCTCACCTAAGAATCTTTGTTTCCTCAGAGATTTTCTGCGACTCTTTGGGTTTGTAGAGGTTCAGCTTTCTGTTTCTGCTGTTTATATATATATAAGTGCTTTTTCTAAGCATTTTTTATCAGTTATGTCGACTTTTTATGTCACGAACCCTAATATCTCGAGCACAAGGGGGGAAAAATTTGCCATTTAACGTCGGTTATCTCGGTGCAGCCGCAGAAGAACTCACGGAAGTGGCGGAAAAATCAAGTCTTACAGCTGCTACAGGTGTTGTATTGTATACTGGTGAATCTCTGCTGTTAGTTAGTGCTAGTGTTCGTAGTGTTAGTAGGGGTGCGGCGTGGCTTTGGGAAGAAAAGAGCAGCCGTTGAGAGAGTGCCGGTGGGAAGGCACGTGCGGGATACACATGAGCGATAACAACGACCGCCGTGAACCAACATATACCAACAATAACGGACAGTGAGAGTGTGGAAGTTTAAATAGGAGCTGGTGATGATGATAAACGAGCACCATATGTGCGCGAATGAAGCCGGGAGCTTCAGAGAAAGCGGCCGAGAAAACACCTGACACGCTGAAGGGGGCGAAGGGGGCGTGGCAGGTGGATTCCTGACAGATAAACATGTACTGTATGTATTTTTATAACATGCCTTCATCAAACAAATCGCGGCAACGCTGTTGTGTAAAACCCTTCAAAACACGTGCATGCACATTCTCATTTATTAACGCACATCATGTACATAAAGAAATTTCAAGCACGTTAATATATTGCCGCCATTTTGATTTTCGTTTATCTCAATCATCGGTTACCTCGATGCTTTTTGGCGACCCCCTAGGACATCGACATAACCGGGTTCCACTGTATTAATAATTTAAATAATATCAAATAAAGAATATTAAATATTTCATATAATAAAAATCAAAAGTGATTTTTCAGAGTTGAATCCCAGTGGAAGCGACTGATCCAAAGCTGCTGCTTTTCAGCTGATACACACTGTGTGGTCAAAAGTATTTGGACACGTGTCTTTTCCAGACAGATGTGGTTCATAAATTCACCTAAAATGCTCTTAAATGCACCATACAGCCAATTAACATGCAAACTGTTGAAACACTTCATATAAACAGAATGTAGAATCACTGAAAGCATTTTAAATGGGATTTAAATACCTGCTACAGAGGAAGCAGGAGCTTTTCTGTAGCTATTATTGCTTTTATGTTCATGGCACAGGACCAAATATCAGTTTATTTTATCTTTCCATAATGAGCTGGAATAAATCATAAATGCTGTGGTGCCAATGGAAGATTAAAGAGAAAAAGTCTCCAGGGACCATGATGATTTCTTGGCCCTGATGATGACTGGCTAATAATCTGATTTAGATTCCTACAGCTGTGCTCCTGGATCTATGTGCTGAATTGGGTCCAGTACTACAGAGGAAACACACCAGAACCATGCCATCCCGTCCAAATACAGGTCCTCACCACTCTGGGGTTAATGACAACAGGTTGTTTCTAGTGGAAATGGCAGACAGGGTCTGCTATAGGTCTGGTATCTGCCCCTTAGTGTCATAATGCCTGTCATTTTGGATGTTATTATTAAGGTGGGTAGTCGATACATCAGGTTTCCCTTCACTGTGGCACACTGACCTGCTTCAGCACATGATTCCTTTATCCTGACACATAGCAGTGTAGGGAACAGACTACAGGCAGCTGCAGGACGTGATGACTGGCTTCTTGGTGACTTTAACATGTAGAAATTGTAAACATTGTCCTGATGTAGTCTATAATATGACAGGTGACAGAGGCTTCACCCCTCAGACGCTTCTCTCCTCCTGAAATGCAGATGTGGAGCTCTGGATGTCTCAGGTGGAAGACTTTTATACCACCCGGAAAAAGTGTGTAAGATTATCAGGGTGTGTGGTGTTTTGCACAATGTGGCACTGAGGACCAGTTTCCCTCTCCCTCCTGACCTCCCTCCCCCTCAGCATTATGACCCCGAGCCACAGCCCCCTGCCCCACAAGAGGAATATAAACTAAGTGGAAGAATCCATGAGGAGGTCATACACCATTTGTAAGGAAGACAAAAATAATGGTTGTTATTAGTGTTTATTGTGACTCTTTGTAGTAAAAGATTAAAATCAAGATTTAAAAAGATTAAAAAGTTTTGACAAGACAGAAATAAAAAATGATCAAAAGACGAGACGATCTACAAGATACAATAGCTTTACACTCAGCTTTATACTATTGACTATAAGTGTAAAACTATCATAAATAGCCATAAGAGAAACAGAAAGAGGAAAAGGCATGTTCAGACTCTCTGTTTCTCTTGTCTTCTTCTTTTTCTATTTCTCCTTTTCTTTTGAATGTTTTCTTGTCTCAGCTGAGCAACAATTTCCTCCCATCGCTCTCGGACTCTCATATAATGATCTGTTTTATTCTCTGAAGTCTTCTTTTCTTCCTCACAGAGATTCTGGGTATCCTGGAGCCCCCTGTTGGTCTGAAGCTGTAAGTTGTTCCTCTCCTCTATGTCAAGTTTAGTTTTCTCTCTTCGTCCTCTTGTTTTCCTCAAAATCCAACGTGGCTCAAACTGAGCAACACGTTCCTCCAGTCGCTCTTTCTCTCTGATCAAATGATCTCTCTCCTGCTCTGCACTATTTTTATTTTCTCACAGTGATTCTGAGTATCCTGGAGCTCCATGGTGGTCTGTTCCAAAGTGACCTCAAGCTGAGCAACATGTTCCTCCACTTTCTTTTGTTCTCTTGTCCAGCTCTCTCTCTCACATTCTACAGTTTTCTCCAGTTCCTCATGGATTTTCAGGAAGACTGGAGCTCCATGGTGGTCTGATCCAAAGTGACCTCAAGCTGAGCAACATGTATCTCCACTTTCGTTTGTTCTCTTGTCCAGCTCTCTCTCTCACATTCTACAGTTTTCTCCAGTTCCTCGTTGATTTTCAAGGAAGACTGTAGCTTCATGGTGGTCTGCTCCAAAATAAACTCAAGCTGAGCAACACGTTCCTCCAGTTGTTTTTGTTCTCTCGCCCAGCTCTGGCTTCTCTCAGTTATGTCCTGTTCCTGCTGCTTTCGCTCAGAAGCCAAAGTAGCCTCCAGCTTTTGCACCGTCTGTAGCAGAATCTCTTTCTCTTCTTTCTCTTCTGTTATCTTCTCTATCATTAGAAGAGAAAATGCATCCAAGTCTTTCTCTACTTTCTCCATGTGCTCCAGCTTCTCCTTCATTTCAGCAATCTGCTTAGTTTTCTTCGATCTTCTGGTTTGAAAAAACTCTCTCAACCTTCTGAAGAGCTCCATGTTTATGCCTCTTTACTCACAAGCAAAAATCTCGGAAATGAGAGAAACAGAGACGCGTTTCCAATTATAGACGTTACCTTACTGTGACGTCACAGGGAGATGCCCCGCCCTCCGTCTGTGACGTAACCCGGTCTCTTTTAACCAGACACTATGCGCATGCGCACATTACAGAGGTAAGGAGCGGATAAAATATTATGTCTTTACAGCTTTTCTGTTGTTCCTGAGAGAAGAGCGATATTACAGTCATAAATAAGATAAAAACGGCTGTAAACTGTGTATAAAGCGAGTGAATCCAAATTGAGAACCGGAAGTTGACGGAGTGACTCTAAATGTGGCAGAATCATAAATGACCAGTAGGTGGCAGTGTGATGTGTATTAGAGCTCACTGTCACAGCAGGTAATTAGAAGTAGTGGAGCTCTGATGACGTCATAAATGTTTTGGTAGATTTTAGATCTTTTTACATATTAATAATTTTTTAATATGTGTGATTTAAATACACATTTATAAATATAAAGGCTTTTAGTGTATATTAGAGATTAGAACATAAACCGACACAAATTAAATACAATAAAAATGTATTAACTGAAATAAAACATCAAAATATAAAGTTTCTAAATAAAATCTATCAATACATTTAAAATTATAACAATATATAATAATAATAATAATAATAATAATAATAATAATAATAATAATAATAAGTTAAATACAGTGCAGTATTACAGCTTAAATATTTGAATTTATTTCAGATCAATGTTATTCATCCATTAAATAAATGGTGTCAGCGTCAGAGTAGTGTATTTACATGATCTGTTTCCAGGGTTTTCACGAACACAACTCTGTTATTACTGTTCTCTTTTCACAGCACCGTCTCTTTCAGTTCTAATGAAAGTTCTCATGTATTAAGAGGGAATTTTATGAATGATCAATAATGAAACACCTTCATTACTGTTAATTATTTACATATTTATTTACAGTAATAAAACTATTTCTGTAAAAAAGAGAAAGAAATAATTAATAAAAGCAAAATAAATAAAATGATGAATTCAGTGGAGCAGACGACAACGATGACCTGAAAGAGAAAAACAGAGATGTGTTACTTACATAATGTGTGTGTTTGACCGGTACACAGTGTGTGTGTTTAGTAAAGTTTTGTAGGACATTATGAGGACAGTATGACTTACGCTGTAGATGGAACCACTGCATGTTCCTGGATGGATGGAGGTAGGGCTTGGTGTGGCTGCTCTCTGTCCACTGCTCAGCCATAGTGATACAGTGACCTCCTGCTCACCAGCTTTCCATTCAACTCTCTGATGGCATTAGTGTCTTCATCCATAGAGGAATATCAGACAAATCCAAAGCCTTTGGACCGTCCATTGTGCATTACCACCTGTAGAAGTGAGTGAGGAGATACAGAAAGCAAAAACATGAGCTTTACATCACTCTCATGTAGAAAACCATGAGAAATAACAAGCACTGTCTGTATCCTATAATATAAACAGAACAGCTGTGTTCTTTTATCATCAACGCTCTGGTCTCACTGGTGAATGAACAATGAAGCACTTTTATTTAAAGGTCATTTTCTGAGAGCAGAAACTTGCTGCAAGTGTACACTGGTTCTGGTATAATATAGGATCTAATCCTAATTCCTACAGAAAACAGAACAAATTCAGCATCCAATGTTTGAGTGCATGTGTGTGTTTGCATTGCTGACTTTAATAATACACACTGATCAATCACTCAGTATTAAACCAATTATTACATGTGACCAAACACAGCTGTGACCAAAACCTGCTCCAGATCATGAAGGTCTCTATAAAACACACTGGAAATAGAATCAGAATAGTTCCTGTGTGTCCAGTCTGAGAGGCTGTGGTGTGAATCGCCTGTTCCACTGCTGCTGGTTTTCTTTTCCAGGATCTGCAACTGGAACATCTGTAGATGCAGACAATCATCTCATGTTAGCATCCAATCAGAAGGTACATTTTGCTAACATGAATAGTTCTCTTCTGTTTTGAATCTTTAACTGCACTTAACACAAAACTAATCGGACGGCTTTGACTCACTCTGTGGATGGATGTTCTTGTTGGCGTTGGGTCTTGGGTCTGGGCAGGGTTTTGAAGGTGAGATGGTTTCTACCTTCATGCCATGACTTCGTCCCTGGGTGGTCTGAGAGGGACTTAAGTACACAGTCTTGCTGCCAAGCACCCTGCCGTTCATCTCCATGATGTCTACTCGAGCCTCATCAGGAGATGAAAACGTCACATACCCGAAGCCTTTTGAGCGTCTGTCTCCATCATGACCTGTACGGGACAGCGAGCAGAAACACAAAGCAAAGAGTGCACATCAAACGTGTTAGAGGTTCACAATATCAGAGCTCTCCATATTCAGAAAATACTCCAGCTGAGTACAGGGAGGAAACCCCAAGTTACTGAGAAAGAAGGAAAATGTAAGGATCAGTAGTTATAAATGACGTGTGCAGTGAGGACAGTCCCAAATCTCAGGAACGCTTCGTACACGTCCGTCATCCACAGTACAGTACAGATTTCTCAGCAGCAGTGTGACTGTCTACAGAACAACAACATCCAGTGTGTTCATCACTTTATTTACATTTCTTTAGGTTAAAAAAAAAACAGGAAACATTCAGCATTAGACTTTTGAGTAAGTTGTGCTGTGTGATTCGTGATAATCAGATTTATGGTGAGACATAAACACCTTCAACAAAGTCAGACTCATAAATAATATTTTACCTGATTATCTACACACAGTTATACATTTTCTCACATTCTCTAAAGTCTCCAAAAGTCCAAAGGACTTCAGCCTGTTCTTTTTGATCCTCCACCTTCTGCTCCTCCACCTTCTGCTCCTCAACCTTCTGCTCCTCCACCTTCTGCTCCTCCACCTTCTGCTCCTCAACCTTCTGCGTAAAGAAGTGTCAGATAGAGATGGGTTATATATAACATTCAACATAATATTACAAGAAGAGTATCTGTTCTTGATGAAGACTGTTTGTTCAGGTGAAATAACACAAGGCAGAACTTTCTCCAGACGGCAGGTCAGAGTTTTGCTAAGATTTTGTATCCTGGTCCAGGTGATTTACCAGAAGGCAGACTTGCTAAGGCTATTTCTGTATCAGATATAAACTCATCCAATTGTAATGCTGTACCTACACTTATTGTAGGAATACATACATTTTGAAAAGGCCTCTAATGTTGAAGTGTCAGCAGATAAAGGAGCAGTATATAGTGATTTATAACATTGGAGGAAACAGTCATTGATTGTTAATACTGGAGTGTAGTGGTCATCATGTCTGTTTTACATGCAGAAGGTCTTGGGTTTGACCCACAGTGGAGACATGCTCTTGAGCCATTTTGGAATGTTTTTTCTCCATTACTGATACAAGCACAATGCAGAAACATGCTGTTTATTTATTTTTAGGATTGAGTAACAATTTGTAATATATAAACCTTATTCATGTTTAAAACCTGCATGGTCCCACTGGGAGTTGAACCCAGAACCTTCTGCAAGTAAAGCAGATGTGATGACCACTAACCTATGGATCCACACAATTACCTGCACAGCATAAATAAGCATAAATAATGATTCAGGTAACATGTTTTCCCAGTTTTGGGAAACTCAATGTACCCTCAGTTTTCTATTCTCAGTTAAGTTATTTTCAAATACAGTAGTACATGATTAATTCATTAATATGAGGAAGATTAATCCTCATCATTGATCTTCATAGAGTGGCTGAGAGGAGCTACTCTAAAAAGCTGGAAAATCAGTTTTCAGCCAACGACCCTGCTTTAGTGAAGAAAGACCTGAGAGACATGGTGCAGTCATAAAAACCTGGAGCTTAACACACTCAAAACAGTGGAGATGATTGTGGATTTTAGGTGAACCCCCCCTGCTCTCCCCTCACTCACCATCATGAACAGCACTATGGCAGCAGTGGAGTCATTCAGGTTCCTGGGCACCACCATCTCTCAGGGCATGTAATGGGACAATCACATCGACTCCATTGTTAAAAAGGCTTAACAGAGGATGTACTTCCTTCACCAGCTTAGAAAGTTTAAAAGGAATTGCTTTAATAACTGTCTGGTTCTGCTCAGCTGTAAAATCAGACATCAGAGGACTACAGAGGACAGTTTAGACGGCTGCAATGGTTATCGGTCCTTATGTCCACTTTTCAAGAACTGTATACATCCAGAGTGAGAAAAAGGGCTTTGAAAAATCGTGTTAACCACTACACAATGGAACCAGTTAAGGGACCCTAATGGTGGAATTTCTTTCCCGCTAGGATACGGTTACTTTATATTTACAGTTGTGTTCAAAATTATTCAAACCCCCACTGAAATTGATTGTTTTGTTCGGTTTGACATTGATTATGATCATTCAGTCATCCTGCTTACAATTAAATCAAAAGGCACGTGTAGGTCAGACAAATATAACATAATATTTATAATGAAATAACCACAAATGTCTTTTCTGAGCTCAGTTTTATTCAACCCCCAAGTGACATTCAATCTTAGTACTTAGTACAACATCCTTTTACAGTTATAACAGCTTTTAAACGTGAAGCATAGCTTGACACAAGTGTCTTGCAGCGATCTACAGGTATCTTCGCCCATTCATCATGGGCAAAAGCTCCAGTTCAGTCACATTCTAGGCTTGCCCTGCAACTGCTTTCTTTAAGTCCCACCAGAGGTTCTCAATCGATTTAAGTCTGATCGATGTACTTCAAAATGTTCCAGCCTTTAATCTGCAACCATGCTCTAGTGGACTTGGAGGTATGCTTGGGATCATTGTCCTGTTGAAAGGTCCAACGTCTTTCAAGCCTCAGGTTTGTGACGGACATCACATTGTCATCCAATATCTCCTGGTACTGAAGAGAATTCATGGTACCTTGCACACGCTGAAGCTTCCCAGTACCTGCAGTGCAAACAGCCCCAAAGCATGATTGACCCCCGCCATGCTTCACAGTAGGCAAGGTGTTCTTTTCTTCATAGGCCTTGTTCTTCCTAAAACAGCGTTGATCGATGGGCCCAAACAGTTCTAATTTTGTTTCATCAGTCCACAGAACACTATCCCAAAACTTCTGTGGTTTGTCCACATGACTTTGGCATACTGCAGTCGACTCTTCTTATTCTTTGGGACAGCAAGGGGTGCGCCTGGGAGTTCTGGCATGGAGGCCTTCATTATGCAGGGTACGATTGTCTGAGCAACTTCAGTACCCACATCTGACAAATCTTTTCTCAGTTCCTCAGCAGTCACACAGGACTTTTCTCCACTCTACGCTTCAGGTAGCGCACAGCTGTCGAAGTCAGCATCTTCTTTCTGCCACGACCAGGTAGCGTTCAACAGTGCTTTGCCTTGAATTTGCGAATGATGCTTCCTATGGTGTCTCTTGGTATGTTTAACATCTTTGCAATCTTCTTATAGCCATTGCCCTTCCTGTGAAGAGTAATCACCTGTTCTCTTGTCTTTCTGGACCATTCTCTTGACCTCACCATGTTTGTAACCACACCAGTAAATGTCTAGAAGGAGCTGAGTATCACAGTCATTTTAAAGCTGCCTAATTGGTGCTTATTAGGCTTTATTGCTGCTCTGATATCCACAGGTGTTTTCAATACCTGATTGAAAACACTTCATTGAACCTCTGTTCTTCAGAGTGGTAGTCTTTAAGGGGTTGAATAATTATGTCAATGAAGAATTCACAAAAGAAACATTTACTACTGTATTACAAAATAATTGATGTCATTTTAGTTGCATATGGTTCTTTAAGAAGTCCTTGTAGGATTTCATTCTGAATACAATTACAAATGTACACTAAATTACCTAAAACCATTTACAGCATTGGGGTTGAATAATTTTGAACACAACTGTATTTTCATTGTGTTTTTATTTAAAACTTACCTAGCACATGGGACTCAGCTTTTGTCTCTCTTCTTAAAGTGTTACGACCACTTTTGTGTGAAGCAGAGAGATCACAACCACGCTATGGTTTTAACTATTTAAATGGTGCTAAAAGAGCTATGCTAAAAAGCTCCTGAAATACTAGACATTTGCTGATAATTCAACATGATGATATATTTTCTGTGTTTTAGACTGGATGTTATGTGAAGCATGTTCTGTTGTACGCCTAAGATCAGAAATAACCACAGGGTTAACAAGGTTAAGAATACCCAAAAACTTACTGAAATGTGAAATGCTGTTTTCCCCACTATTTTTAATACTAACTTACAATAGTGACGACTTTCCTTTGTGAAAGGGTCTTCACTCAGGTAGATCAATTTCAAGTAGTGCTCTGTGTAGCTGGATGATCAATAATCACGTGTTTAGCATTAACGTTAGCCAAAACTGTTAGCCAAAACAGAACACGGACGGTGAAATTAAACTGACCAGCTGGCAGAGGATTCTGTCTGGTCTTTAAGCCGTCCTCTAACGCAAATCAAGCAAAGATTTATCCAAAAAGAAAGATTTTCAATTTAGCATTTGTAATTAGCATTAGGTGTATGACTGTGTATCATATGGATTTCGTATTATTCTTTGACTTAAATACCAGAGATTCTATTAACTCCTTCCACAACACAACCCATTTAAATACAGTTTATTGTAATAATTACAACTTACACAATAAACGTGTATTTTGAAACATTTCATTCAAATTTTACAAAGTGAACTTGATGTCCAGACTTTTTTTCTCTCGTTGTTTTTTTTTTTTACTGGAATGGGTGATAGTCGTCTGATCCAGTGCGGCAGGGGAGCAGATATAGAACTGTGAGACTGCAGTGCAGACCACACCGCATTGTGAATCCTCAAATCACCATCGTGACGTCTCAATGAGAATACCATTGAGTCTGTTCGATTGAGCCACAGAAGGTGATGGTGTAGTACGTTACAAAGGTGCTTTGCATGACGAAGTCCGTGAACAGAAAACTGTGAGTTCTCGGAGCACCCAGCGAGCTGGCAGGAACTCCAAATGATTGGGCAAGGGTAATAGCCCTATGCACATGATAGATACGGGTGATCAGCTGAAGTCCTGCAGGAAGATCATAGACAAAGTTCTGGATGGAATCTAGCCACATTCCATCTGGGGAGAACATGTCAGCGTGGTGCAGAATGTCGATCACCGGTCTGAACCGGTCCTCATCAGTTTCCCAAACAAATTCGTCCTTTTCTGGAGGAAACCTGAACCATTTACGGGGTAAATTATGGCACCGTTTACCTAAAGGACAGGTGGGCTGCTCCAGGCACCACAGGCAATGCTTTTAAAGAAGAAGGCAAAAACAAGCATCGCAGGGAGCTCTAAAGGTGACAAAGTTGAAGCGATACCCCTCAGCACATGCTTCGATGTACGCACACGTGCCTTGATGCAGACGCATAACTTGCAAAGGCCTCCTATGTTCACCAGCTGTTGTTCCTGCACACAGCATAAAATACACACAACAACAACATGATTTATATACAATATTATCAAAGAATCAGAATTGAAGCATAGAAAGAGTTATAATCCCTCCATCCAAATCCACATAGATGTTTTGATCCATATCTGTGGAGATGTTTTCTGTAGAAGACTCTTCACCTGTAATTTTATACACTGGGAGCTGTACGTATTGTCTAAACAATGACAAGGAATTCCACAACAGATAAAACATGCCACGGCTGCAAGGATTATTAAAATTGTAGTCCCAGTCTGACCCTATTCTACTCTATTTATTAGTATATTATGTTAATTATACTTGGAGGAAACAGGTTACATGAGTTTAATTAAAATATGGGATAAATAGATTAAATTAAGCTACTTCATTGTGTCTAATATATTCTATAGTAATTATTTGGTACATTTGTTGGATTAATATAAAAAGCTAAACTATAAAAGCTAAGCTTAGCTAGCCGGCTAGTAACCCATGCTAATGTCGCTAAATAATGACTTTGTACTTTTCGAGTCTTCTACTAAATAATTTACAATATTCTACCATAATTATTTAGACGACTTACCAGGTACCTGTATAAAGAAATGTTCAATAGAAGAGGATTTGTAATGTTTTTTTAGTTGCTGCTAATCGCTGCTGCTCGTTGCTGCTGTTGGTTTGTTTGGTGGTTGTCAATTTTAGTGTCTCTTTACTTACAATTGCTAAATTCACAAATGAGAAACAAAAGCACGCTCTGATTTATATAGACGTGTCACACTGTTACATCACACCTAGATGCCCCGCCCTCTGCCGGTGACATCATCATGTCACTCACTTTATTTCTCTCTCTCTCTCTCTCTCTCTCTCTCTCACACACACACACACATACACACACACACACACACACACACACACACTCTGCGCATGTACAGATTACAGAGGGAAGATTACACACAATCTGGAAGTTGACCCGAGTGACTATATGAATGTTGTAGAATCATAAATGACCAGATGAAGCTGACTGAGGTGAACCCCTGAAACTAACCCAGGAACAGAGTAGGAACATTCTGACCACCTGCTGGTTTCTTTTTGAGAGACTGCTGAAAGGAAATTTCTTAAACTATCTATGGATTCAGTCTCGGTCGACCTCATTGTTTTGACAAGAAGTGATCAAACTGAACTCTTGAACGAGTCACTTGAACTGAATCTAAGGAGTCGAAATCATCGAGTCTAATCTTTTCGAACTGAATTGACCAAACTGAATGGACTGAATTATTAAAATTAATAAAATAAATAGGTTTTTTTTTTATGTTTTTCTACTAACTGCGGTTGTCAAAAGTTATACTTGAACTATGATGTTATGAGGCTGCATTGGAACTAAACTTTATAGTATTGTGTGCACCAGATGAACCCATGAAGAACTCATGTATTGTAAACTGATTTAATCTCTGTGTTATTGTGATTTAATATTTAAACTGATGCTGTGAATACTGTTCAATAACTGTTTATTTTATTACTTTAACTTCTGTTCATGTAAAATTGGGTTTAAACAAAACCTTTATTTTATTATCATTTACTTTTGTCCCGTTTTCTCAACATTTTATCATGTGGATTTTAATTCTTAGTTAAATTTAAATGAAGTCCAGTAATAATTTAACAATAGAAACAAAACACACACTATATTTAAGATATTTATTTATTTTAAAGGAATAAAAAATATTCAGTTAGTCATTGTGATTTCACCCTTTTACATCGTATCTCTGTTGGTTTCTTTTATTCAGCTCCATCTCACAGAAGTTCTGGGACAGCTCTTAGGAGCGTTCTCCTCCGACAGTATCGTCAATTTCAGCTCTTCTCCCTCACCACTGAGATTGCTCCATTTATTAAACATTTCTCTACTCCAGCTGTTCCAGAGAACCCCTGTCTGCCTCCCCGCATCGTGGAGAATACTTTTACACGTGATATGGGCACACAGACCTCGTCTGACCTTCCTGCTGTTTATCATCAGGTGACACAGACCAACAATGAAGACTATGACGACTCCCGCATTCCTGCATCAACTCTACCATCTCCTCCTTATCCTTCATGTTGGTCCCCTACTGATTATTCTCCTACTTCCCCCGTTCTCTCACCTGATTATTATTATTATCCTCCCATATCTTCCCCTGAGTCTGATCCTGATTGCTCACCCATGTCTTCTGCAGCAGCAATGGCCCACAAACTCTTCTTTCCCAATAAACATGCTTAAGTCTGCCTTGTTTTTGTTTCTCCTACACACTCATAACATTAGTCAGACCCTATTCTACTCTATTTATTACTAACTGATTATTATTATTTAATTATACTTGGAGTAAATAGGTTACATGAGTTTGATTAAATATACTATACTTATCACCAGTGTTGTGCTGGTTACTAAAAAATAGTAACTAGTTACAGTTACTCGTTACTTTATTCAAAAAGTAACTCAATTACTTTGTTGATTATTTACACCAAAAAGTAATGTGTTACTGTTAAAAGTAACTTTTTGATTACTTTTTAAAGGACCTTCTTTAATGTTCCCAATAATGCCCTTTTATGCGTTATGGTCTACAAACACAAAACTGACTTAAAAAAAACTAAAGTGGCTTCTGCATCATAAAAGCTGTTGTGTTGAGCTCTTAAAAATGTTCCTTTCACAGCTGAAGTATGAAAACTATCAACAATGTAGAACAGAACACCGGGTTAGCTTCTAGCTTCTAGCTCCTCAGGCATGGAGTTTCTGGAGGTGTTGCTATCGCAGTAGATACGAGCTTCAAACCAGAAAGACACAGCTTACATTAGACTAAAAAGTTTAGTTTTTGTCTTTATGCTTAACTAAAGTAAAATAATGAGCATATTTCCACTTTGAGAAACTCGTCTTGCTCTCGCCTCGACTCGCCATTACTGCCGCACAGACCTGAATAAACAGAGACACACCAACAGTGCGTGTCCAGAGAGAAGTTTAATAATAAAAAGCATGTTGGATTAATTACAAAAACAATTAATGCTCCAATGTTTGGAAAATATTTCTAAAAAGATCCTAACATTTGATGTAAACCGTGATATTGAAGACCCAAAGGTCCCTAATGTTTGTTGACAAATAGTGTTTTACATAAAAGAATCAGCTTTTATTTTTATTAGGTTATGATCACATCTTGACATGTGGATTCGATTTGATTATAAATCTTAATGTTTCTATTTATTAATTTATGGAGCCATAAATCTTTTTGGCAAAATTTCCATCAAATTTTGAAAATCTTCAAAATTTTTCTTGCTTGCTGCTAATCGCTGCTGCTTCTTGCTGCTGTTTGTTTGTTTGGTGGTTGTCAATGAGATACTCAAATTTGCTTTATGACATCATAAAATCGATTCTGTACACATCACTCTGGTCACATGACCAGCTGGAGACTTGAGTCCCAAAGCACTTAAAGCACAAACACACTGCAAAATATTATTTTAATACAAAATTACCTTCAAATATCAATCTAGAAAAATGGCCCTGAATCCTGTATGTACACAAAACAGACACATGAATCTCATTTAAAATGCTTTCAGTGATTCTACATTCTGTTTATATAAATGTTTCTGCAGTTTGCATGTTAATTGGCTGGATGGAGCTTTTATTCATTAGTTATTTATCCAGTTATCATCTGTTAACCTGTTATTTCAACAAAACCAGATTTTCAATACATTTTATTTGTATTGCGTTTTAACAATGAACATTGTTTCGAAGCAGCTTTACACAGATAATGTGGTGATAAAAATAAATGAGATGTTTATGTGTAAGTTTGTCTCTGATGAACAAGCCGGTGCCGACTGTGGCGAAAAAACTCCCGAGACGGCATAAGGAAGAAACCTTGAGAGGAACCAGACTCAAGAGGAACCCGTCCTCATCTGGGTTTCACTGAATGTCCATTTATTACAGCTAAATGATGTTGAGGTGAAGTGATGATCAGATACAAACTGTAGTCCTGAGTCAGTGTAGCAGACTGTTAACATAAACTACAGTCCAAATCCCAACCCTCAAAGCTCCTGTTCTTACTCTGTTTTGTTTCTGCGTGGACTATTTCAGCCTGGTGGTCATAAGTTTTTGGACACTATGTTTTTGGTGTTTTTTCCTTTGAGGACATTGTATTTGACCTGATAGTAGTAGTGCACATGTTTGATCTAAAATAATGAAAGTGATGAGACGGAAATCTTTGTACAAATAATTACACACACACACACACACACACACACACACACACACACACAATACATGAACACAATTAGTATCATTGTTTATACAGTAACATGGTCATTTTCTAAACATATGCATTAAAGACTCCTAATATAAATAATACAAAATTACATATATATAAATATCGAAAAATGGCCCTGAATCCTGTATGTACTGTAGATGTTTTGTTTGAAGTGTTGTGATCATGAAGATGAAATCCTGCAGGTTATTTGGGTTTGTACTGTACAGAGTGGGCTTTCAGTCCTAATGCTCTTAAACGTCGAGACACTGTATGACGAGACAGATCCTTACCCTGTTCAGCGCTGAACTGGTGAGCAATTCCAGCTGCAGTGTGGAAACGATTGCCCATTGAGATCCTCCAGTATCCTGTCCTCTCTTGTATTTGTCTTCCGTGGACGACCAGCCTTCTTGGCAGACTTGAATGAGTTTGTGATGTTGTAAAGATTCAATATTCTTGAAATCACATATTTGGAATGACCAACTTGTCTTGCTATGGCTGATAGGATCATCCCTTTGGCCTTCATCTGGACAACCTGCTGTTCAGTCACTTTAGAACGGCCCACCATCTTGCAGAGTCAGTGAAACTGGAAGTTAGGCTGCCAGTTAAATAGGGGTTGACAGATAATCAAGGAAATTAGCACCAGGTGCCAGATTACACAAATAACTGGGAGGTATCTGAAAGTGTTCTCTAATTTTGATCGGTGAGTTTTCTGCAAAATAATGTTTTTTTTAAATGCCTTAGTTATTTTGTGGAAAAGGTGTTCTGGTAGCATGGTATCGACAGGACAAAACTCCTTCAACTGTTGAGCAGTGAAGATGACATTATTTCAGAATTGTTCAATTGTTTATAAATTGTTCTCTAATTTTGATCTCCAGTGTACATATTTTCCTTCAATAAGTCTGGAAATGCAGCCATTACACTCTCTTTATGTCCTCGTTTTCAGTCCTAACTATAATGATGTTCATAACAAAACTGGCATGAAGAAACGTGTTCAGGCTTTATTCACTTTCCTGTGATGTATCTTCCTGTGTTTGACTTGTTTGCCGTGAGTTCCGTGTTTGTATTTCTGTTGGCATTTTTAAACTAAACTTTACTATTAATAAATCTCTTTTTCCTCTTTAAATCAACCTGAATTGTTTTTTATCTTCCTGACTTGTGCCTGTAGCTCGTTAACTCAACTACCACTAGTGTTGACTACATTCATTGCCTCACATTTTTTCTTAAATCTGTTCGTGATTATAAGCACTATGTCGGTTGTGTGTCTGGCTTTGAGCACAGGTGAGGACTCCTTTGAGTTGTAAACGGTGGAGTTGGAGCTGGAGGCTTTGGAGAAACAGATTTGCGATCTACATGCAAAGACAGCTGCGAGAGTGGAAAGAGGTGCTGGAAACATTACGGACGGATGCTCACTCGTCCCAGGTAAATTCTTGAAACTAATGCTCCCAGCACCTCAACTCCGCTTGTCTCTCTGCTCTGGCCCAGCTCACCTACTACACGGCCCGCTCAGGTATCGTTCCCTCCGGCACCGGGGCACCACGGACCCTTAATAGACTTAATAATATCCCACGGAGCAGACGTCACTGATATAGATATTTTACCTCAGAGTGATGACATCACAGACCATTACCTCATACTGTACCAGAGGTGGCAAAAGTACACACATCCTTTACTTAAGTAGAAGTACAGATACTCGTGTTTTAAAATACTCAGGTAAAAGTTAAAGTATCGATAACTTCCACTTGAGTAAAAAAGTATAAAGAAGTTTTGGCTCTGACATGTACTTAAGTTAAAAGTAGTTGCTACTTCTACCTGTTTTAGTGTCACGTTGGTAACTGGACCTCACATCATATTAATATTAGGGCTGTCAATCAAATTAAATATTTAATCTCAACATAATCGCACATTTCGCACAGAGAGCGCCCCCTGTCTGTTTACTTTATTTTACAAAAGCACAGCTTTACTTCTTGTTGTTTTCTGCCTGCTGATTCTTAGCTTCGTAAACTAGTCTACATCTGTGGTGAGTGAGAGGCAGGACATTATACACCAGTGGATTGAAAAAGACGCACAATGACAGGAAATGGTTTGCTCGGTGAAAATAAAAAATATTGACATTTAACCAAATCAATGGATTAAAACAAAGTAACAAACCGGTTTTGAAAATGTAAGAAGTAAAAATGACAGATATTTGTGTAGAAATGTAATGAGTGAAAGTAAAATGTTGTCTGAAAAATATTCCAGATTCCATGGTGTAGCAGTCAATCAAAAACAGAAAATCAGTTTTCAGCCAACGACCCTGCTTCAGTGAAGAAAGACCTGAGAGACATGGTGCAGTCATAAAAACCTGGAGCTTAACACGCTCAAAACAGTGGAGATGATTGTGACATTTGAGTCAGTGATTTTTCTAAGCATAATACTCACTGCTAATGAGCAAAACTGATCTCTTAATAACACAAACTCTTCCCCTTCCATACGTGGAATTTTGGACGGACTTGTAAATGCCATTTTCCTGCAACAACAAAACACATATAATGCATTTATAAATATCTCACTACAAAATCAACAAAAAAAACAAATCCTTTACACTCATTAAACATGACACAAAATATTTACCTTTTACAGTATTGTGATGCACGCTTTACTGCAGCTACAATGCACTGAACAGCGCCACCACCAGTTCACTATGACAAACTTCTCCCTGAAAGCCCATTACAATAAAGAGTCTCACGCACCTAAAATACACCCCTAACCACAAAGTCACACCCCTTTTATTTCAGACATAAAGTATATTTATAACTTTAACTCCAGCATTCCTAAAACATTGCTTTTGTAATAATATAAAATATGATATGTATTTTATAGATACCTATGCTACACATATCCAGAAAGTTAAAAGACACAATTTATCCCTTTTCCTTTAATAATGTTTAAACAAATGCATTTGAAAAAACAACTAAAATTGAATATAGAAAACACATATCACTTTAATGTACAATGAGAAAAAAGGAACCTTGCTTCACCTAATGACTGCACCCCAAACAATTTTCTACACTTTAAATCTACCTCATGCACATATTAAATACTTCTTGCAAAACACAACACAAAGTCATTACGAGTCTTAATTGCAAAACTTCCCAACCTATTAAATGTTCCACACTACAACATAATAGAATGAATGGATTCTTACCTGATAAAAATAATAACCCCCCATCCTAAGATCTATTTTTTTATTTCAGCTTGTCATTGATAATTGCTTTTTATAACAGGCACACTGTCTATACATTATGCTTACAATACTATATTTTTCTATATTTATCTACATTTATATTTATATCTATTATATTCACACTATATTTATCTAGAAATCTGCCCCACAACATATATACAATACTCATCAAAATAAGAAAATTTACATATGAACATCATGTGTTTTTCTTAACTTCTATGAACACTACTATCTCCTCCAAAAACACTTAGAATGAATCAAGCTGTCTACAAAAAACTTTTTACTACTTCATTTAAACAACTCTAATTGACCATTAGATACAAAAACTCAGCAACAATGTGTATAATTTTTTATAAATCACAACACTGTAAAACATGGCTTTGTGATTCTTTTTTTTATTTGCCTTTTTAAAACAAACACTTTACCACTTACCACACTGAAGCTGTTCCTTGTAATGTCACAAATGAATGCAGTAGAATAAACAATAGTTCAATACACTTGTCTCAGATCGCCTTCTTTCACAGATGACCTGTGTAAAACTGTACCAACAACCTGTACTGAAACCTGCTTTTAACAGCAGCATGACATCATCAAAATGTGGGTGGTCCCACCACACCCACATTCACACCACATCCTTATTTCTCAAAATATTTCTCCTCCTCCTCCTCCGCCTACAACTGCTATTATATATTTCTTTCACTTTTTTATGATCAGCCTTCTGTAACTTATTAGAAACTTTACCTTAAATAAATCTATCATGTGTTTCTCTTTCTTTTATTTATTTATTTGTTTATTTCATTTTTTTTTTACCATATGGAATAAGATGTTGTTTCATCAGAGCTCTTGTGTTTTTTTTTATCTTTTTGTTTCTTTTTGATACATTTCTGCTCACATACTCAAGTAAACAAACAAAACAAAAACAAACAATAAATCAATATATATTTAGGTAGGCCTCATACATTTATGTTATATATTGACATTTATACTTTATTCCACAATTACTTGATTTCCTGAATAAATATTTTTAATGACAATCCAGATATTTATTTACTTAAAATATTCATAAAATGAAATAGTTCTATAGTGCCACACTGTAGTCCACAACATACAATATAAAATATTAACCCTTTAAGTTAAATATTACCTTTTTTTTTTTTTTTTTAAATCTTATTGATATTGTCTATATATTTCTCAAACATAATTAAATATTCACTGAAAATAATTTTGACTCATATTTAATATATTTTTTTTACAAACACAGTAATATATATTGCTCTAAATAATAAAACAAACAATAACAGTTACCTGCAACTATAATTACCACAAACTCATACAGCACAATACATGACCCTACATTGAAACAACACTTTCCCTTACATTTTTCCTTTCCATGTTTTACCCAATTTCATACAAAAATAATACAATAAAAAATACACTATAAATAACAATAAAAATATACAATAAATAAATAAATAAAAAACAAATCATGCTACATCTTTACAATTCCACTTGAAAATATAATTGTAAACTAAAATATTTCAGTTCATTAAAGGAAAGATTATTGTAAATATATTTTAATCTAATTATATAAAACAATTTTACAAAACTTTTTCAAAACAAACAAAAAATAAATACATCTCATTTAAATTCAATAAAAATTTAAAATGGGTTTTAAAATGTTTTCCCCTAATAACATTGACCTTTTCACTACTTACATTTATGCCTAAACTGTTAATTAAAACCACTGTATAGTTTTTCAATTATAAAACAATAAAATACATTTTACACAATGTATAAATACTTAATTTGAGCACCAAAAATACAATACATACAAATTACCTCATTAAAATAAAGGAAAAATAACTGTATATGCCAGTTACAGTAAATCCTGACAATTTGAGAAATGTAGCATTAACACTGATATAGTCAGAACTTTACATCCTGATGACTCTAATAATGATCCTAAAACAAACAGTACATGTAGCCAGCATTCACACTCTATTCATATAGACTGCCTTCACACTAATAGCTATCATCAACACAGTAATCACCTGATAATGTGCTCTCATAATGCACACACACACAAAAGAAGTCGTTAAGAGGATTATCCATCTGCCTCCTCTCTACACATGTGTGAACTACTTCAAGGTCAAAGTCAAACATTTACTTCATTGATAGAACCAAAAGCAACACTTGAAAAAAACATACATCTATGGGAATATATTTTCACAATTTTGGTTTATAAACATCTCACATTTCTTAAACCTCTTCATATAATTTTAATTGACTTTTCTCATAGAAGCTACATTTTTATTTATTCTTCTATTCACAACTCTTTCATGTAAACATAACACATATAAATATTTCATTAATTCCATATATAGTGCAGTCAAAAAGACCAATTAAAGCACAATTACTTATAAAGTACTTTTTTGTGTTGTTAACTGTTCTCTTTGCTGTGGGCTTTGGGTCTGTATGAATATAAAATAAAACTGCACAATAAAATAAACAATAAAACAAAGCTGCGTGTTTGATTTCTGCATAATGAATATAATTTTCAATCTGATCATCTGATCATTTGAGAGAAATGTACAAATAGCTTTAGCACATGTTTATATAAATCTGTATCTCCTCTAGAAAATAGTTTATAACATGTCACATCTAAATACCTTTGTCAGCTTCCTGCTCGTTCTCAGTCTGCGTGGAGGAGCACTTTCTCTCTGTAATGACAAACAATTTATTACAGTCAAAGCAAATACCTTCTACATCAACATCTACAGAAACTCAGAGAGATTTCAGTGTTACCTTTGTTCAACTCATTTTCCTGTTTGAAGAGTTTTTCCTGTTGAGGATCAAAAACAAAAATAACATTTAGTTTTATTTAGTCACATTTCTCACTTCAGTTCAATGACGTCTGCGTCTGTAATCAAAAGAAAGTACCTCGATTAAGCAGATGCTTTTCTCAAGCTACTGATTGTGTACTTCAGGCCTCATTTCAGATTTTGTCTGGTGTTCACTTCTGTAAAATAATTTATATTTATATGAATACCACTATTTTTTCATTTTTTTCATTAAACAAAACAAAATATTTGTTGATTTATTGTTACACTGTTGCTGACATTATTATCAGATTTATTATTATTATTATTATTATTATTATTATTATTATTATTATTATTAATATAACTAACATTATTTATCATACAACTGAGCAGTTGAGGGCCCATGATAGCAGCTCCAACAGTCATTTAGTTGAATCTTCTGAGGAGAAGTGGGTTCCACACACCAGCCATCAACCAGAAAAGAGGTTCAAGCAGTCTCCAAACTCAGCACCTGTTTCAGTTCTACCAGTAAGAGTGAGAGACAGAAAATCCCAGTGATCCCAGAGCCAATGATGTTTGCAGATTTAGAACTCAAGCCCGTTGGCCATGCCCACTGCTTTGTGATCTGTGTTTGTACCTATAAACTTCTTTCACGCGCTCGGTCTGAAGTTAATGTTGGTCGCGTGAGTTTTCTCCACTTCTCTTCCAGTGTCCTGATTCTTTACACCTCTGATCATGAAATCAGAGTCCAGACTGAGATCTTTAGAAGAACCTCCACACACTCCTGCTGCTGCTGCTGGATCAAAGGTACAATTTATTCATGTCTCAACTTTCAGTGTGGTTTGCAGGGCAAAGATACATCATAATGTATTTTATAATTAAATCATAAAAAAATACCTTAACTTTAAATGTATCACAATAAACTACTGTTTTTATTTATTTCAAAAATCCTTTACAAGGAAACATGAAATTTCTCCCAAATCTTTAATCAATTGTCCTATTTGATCTGTTCTTCAGCTTTTACTCAGTTGATAAAGTAAACAATGTTTAATACCAACAGCTTTACACATGCAACCAGTTAACAGATCAAATATTCACATGCGTATCCCAGTGATCTCCCAGAGGAAGTTTAGTTTTAAAGTGAAGTATTAACTACCAGACATGAAATCCAGACATACAAAGATATCAAACCATTCAGAAGTTTAAAAATCCTTCTGTAACCAATGCAATCAGTATGTTTGCAACAGTAAGGATGTGAAGGTCTTGAGAGAGCTCTTCACTTTTACCCATCATGAGATGTTTCTGTGACAGGTAATGGGACACCTTTATACAGGCCATCAGTTGGGACTGAAGCAGCTGATGTTAATTTACAATGACAATAGGCAGGATTGCTTTCTAATTACTGATTGATATCTACTGCTGTCTTGGCTTTTCATTCCTTTTTGCACCTCCCTGTCTTCATGTGTTCAATACTTTTTCTTGTGTGTGTGTTGTTTCACAACATTACACAACTTCAATAATGGATGACATAAATATGGGATTTAAGAATACTATTAAAGTTAACCTTTCTGATCGCACAAATTGCCAATTGTTCTCAGGTGTTGATATTCATCAATAGATTTCAGATCTCTGTTTTTTAATGGAGCAGTACACAATAACAACATGCATAAAAAACCGCACTACTTACATTATTATAATTCAATACATCGACATCTGTCCCAACTATGGCTGGTAGAAAATAGTGTTAAAAATGGTTGATACCACAAAAAAAAAAAAATTAATAAAATAAAAAATTAAAAGCGATGGAATCTTGGGTAGTCTCTACTCTCTGCAGGTGTCGTCATGTTTTTTATGCCTCATTTCAAACCTTTTCTTTCCAGCCAGTAGCATTATGGAAACAAAATGATTGATGGCAAATGTAGCCAATAAGTGCAGGATTCTAACGATATATGTGTGGATTTTATTCTCCACGTGTATGAGTCCTAGTTTTATTACAATTTACAAACTCTTACTGCCAGAAGTAGCAGGTGCATAGTGACAAACCAGGAAGTGATGCAGCTCTCAGGTCAACACAAACAGCTGTTTATAGCTTGGGCTAACTGGACTTTGTTTACACAAGGAAAAAATGGACAATCAAAAAAGTTGTTTTATCTGAGATTTGCAAAAAAGCAGCAATGTGGAAAATATTTTTTGGGGCGGAGTAACAACAGAGACTCAGAGATCTGCATGGAGATGTGATTTTACATCTGTAAGTTACAATATATCTCCCTTTATAGTTTTATACGAATTTATTGGTTTTATTGCCTGTTTGTTTTATAAGAGAAATGCAAAACCTGTGTGTGTGTGTGTGTATTGTTGAGATTGAATGGCCAGACATCAATATGAATGGCCATGGCTGTAAAACAAGAGCTTGTCTGGCTACCTGGCAGCAATATGAATGCCAAATCAACATCAATAGCCCCAAACATGTATAACAAAAGCCTTAAATGATCAGCAATTCATTAATATGCAGACTGTATTAATAGAGTATGAATGATCACCTGAGTTTAACAGGTGTCTCTCAAACAGGGGAAGGAAGAAAAGGATCAGACATAGTCTCAGATAAATGTTTGTAGGAATCTTTTTTATGATATCTTCATTCAATTTAAAATATAAAATCTTGATAAATGTGGCTTTAACCCATTATTTTTCTGGATTTCTCCAGGACTGATTTCATGTATTTATATATGAAGGAATAAAACATTTTATTAAAGGATTTATTTTTTACAGTACTTAATCATCTATAACTTATTATCTTTTGAGCAATATTAACTGTGAATAATGGACAGTAAAGCTCAAAGTGTCTTCTTTTAAGATATTTAAATTGTATATGTCCTACTTTTATCAGGAACTGTTAACATTTAAAGTTAGGTAGAGCATTTCAGCTGTGAGTCCCAAAATCTGTGTCGAGGCCCAACAGGTTAAAGGTTTTCTAAAAGGCCTCAAAATATCTCTCATTTAACTTGTTTCAAACCATATCAGATTACTATAGCAGACATTTCTGATAACATGCAAGACCACATCTAAGATTATTACAGTATATTGAATCATTTTATATTGTTTTCCAGATGCACCACTGCTCAGATTGTGGGAAGAATTTTACTAAAATTGCTGTTCTGAAAAGACACCAACGTGTCCACACAGGAGAGAAGCCTTATCACTGTGAACAGTGTGGAAGAGTTTTAATCATCAGAGTAATCTCAAATCACCAGCGTATCCACACAAGAGTGAAACCATATCACTGTGAACAGTGTGGGAAGAGTTTTAATCATCAGAGTAATCTCAAATCACCAGCGTATCCACACAGGAGTGAAACCATATCACTGTGAACAGTGTGGAAGAGTTTTACTCAGAGTATCTCAAATCACCAGCGTATCCACACAGGAGAAGCCTTATTACTGTGAACAGTGTGGAAGAGTTTTAATCATCAGAGTAATCTCAAATCACACCAGCGTATCCACACAGGAGAGAAGCATCACTGTGAACAGTGTGGGAAGAGTTTTACTCAGCAGGGTAGTCTCAGATTACACCAGCGTATCCACACAGGAGAGAAGCATCACTGTGATCAGTGTGGGAAGAGTTTTACTCACAGTATCTCAGATTACATCAGCGTATCCACACAGGAGTGAAGCCGTATCACTGTGAACAGTGTGGAAGAGTTTTACTCAACAGAGCCATCTCAAATCACATCAGTGTATCCACACAGGAGAGAAGCCTTATTACTGTGAACAGTGTGGAAGAGTTTTAATCATCAGAGTAATCTCAAATCACACCAGCGTATCCACACAGGACAGAAGCCGTATCACTGTGAACAGTGTGGGAAGAGTTTTACTCAACAGGGTCATCTCAAATCACCAGCGTATCCACACAGGAGAAGCCGTATCACTGTGAACAGTGTGGAAGAGTTTTACTCATCAGGATAATCTCAGATTACACCACCGTGTCCACACAGGAGAGAAGCCGTATCACTGTGAACAGTGTGGGAAGAGTTTTAGTGCTCGGAGTGCCCTCCTCAGCCACCAGCAGAGTCATACAGGACAGAAGCTGTACCTCTGTGGACACTGTGGACGGAGCTATGTTTATCAACGCTCATTAAGGAACCACAAGTGCTCTAACATACAACCATAAAACAAATCATTTTCTTAAATTTCTTATTTGAAGGGATGTAAAGGGAAATTGTACTTTAAATATTGGGGGAACTTTAAATTGTAATGTTAATTTTAATTAGCTCTAACAAACTGGACACCTTTCAAATCCATCAGAACATTGTTGGTTCATCTACAGTTACACTACAACTACACTTTATGGCATTATGTATTTATGAGTACCACAATTCTGAAAAACAAAAGTTTTAATGAATTACTGCAGCAAACACAAAAGACCAACGAAAACAATAACACTTAATATGAGTGTTTATTAATGTTTGAGACATGTCAAAATCAGTATGACAGATAAAGAAAGTTGATTATTCTAAATGGACTGTATGAGTCTCGTGTCATTAAAAACGTCTTCAGGAACATTTTTGGTATTTCATGAACAGTTCACTTATTATTCTCTTGCTATTGTTTGTTAACTTTCTAAGGAAGAAAATAGAAATGCTGGTGATAGAAACAATGTTTTGATTCTATATCATAAATGATTATGAAGCATCAACAAATCATCATTGTTATTTACTAAATAAAAATTCAGTTATTAACAAAATTCTATTATACAGAAAGAATAAAATGGAAAGCAATCAACTTTAATGTGGGAGCATTAAAATCTGTGTTTCCAGGGTCCAACTGTGACACTCAGTAACTTCAGGAGTCTCAGTCTAGAATTGTATGCAGTTCTCACTGCTCTGAATACAAGAACACCCGAGCTTCATCACCAAATGGAAATAAAAGTTAATTAATAACCAAAACAACTAAAATCTAATGGATATTTACACTACATGCTGCATACGAAAATTACGTGTGTATACAAAATTTTGACAACTTTCCACTTAAATAAAAATAAATATAAAGAAAATGGTGCAATGTGCTTTTGACCAAGTTATTATGGTTCATTGAAATGTATAGTATAAGCAAACATTACAGGTTTGAATGTGTGCAGCTCAGTGTTGCGAAAACTAAATAATACAGATTTACTTATATATAAATACACTTTTGCTCCACTATTACATTAGGATTAGTTTACACACTGAAATACCTTATACAAATTGCACAGAGTGGGTAGTTTATTACTACTATTTATCTACATTATAACTGTAATATGTTGGCAAACATTTCATAATTAAAGCCAGCGGTGGCAAAGGTTCACACATCCTTCACTCAGTAGAAGTACAGATACTCATGTTTTAAAATACTCAGGTAAAAGTTGAAGTACTGACTATACATTTTACTCAAGTTTAGGTAAAGAGGTTTGAGCTCTGACATTAAGTACATTAAGTAAAACAACATTCGCACCCCACATCGTCACATATCGACGCTGTGGATGTTGCACGGCGTCCACATCCGGCGCCGAGGGTACTTCGCCGCTTTTCAGCATCGGGATGAAACCCTTCGCTTTCGACGCAGATGGACGGGACCCCATTTGCGGGTTACGGTTAGGGTTTGGGTTAGGGTTAGGGTTAGGGTTAGGGTTAGGGTTAGGGTTAGGGTTAGGGTTAGGGTTACGGTCATCTTCAGAATTTTATGAAATTTTAAAATTAGTCCTATACACTTATTATGATAGATAATAAATTATTAAGTGTCTAGGACAGCGATCTGCATTGAAAAGCGAAGCACAGGGGCTCCCATCCATCTGCGTCGGCGACGCGTTTTCCGTCCTGTACGAAAATCGACGCTGGTACCTCGGCGTCGGATGTGGACGCCGGAAACATCCACAGCCGATATGTGACGATGTGGGGTGAGAATGCCCTGAGTAAAAAGTAGTCATTACTACTACCTGTTTTAGTGTCACGCTGGTAACCCCATGTCATGTCCCATGGTTTTGGAGGTGAAGAAGAAGAATAAGATGATGGAAACTGAAGGACGAAGACTGTAGTGTGAGGTTCAGGGAAGAGGTCAGACAGGGGCTCGGTGGTGGTGAAGAGGTGCTGGATGATTGTGGAACTACTGCAGAAGTGATAAGGGAGACAGTTAGAAAGGTACTTGGTGTGACATCTGGAAATAGAAAGGAAGAAAAAGAGATGTGGTGGTGGAATGAGGAAGTGCAGGAGAGCAGAAGGAGAAAGAGGTTGGCAAAACAGAATTGGGTTTGACAGAGTGATGAGAAAAGTAGGCAGGAGTACAAGGAGATGCAGCAGCAGGTAAAGAGGGATGTGGTGAAAGCCAAGGAAGAGGCATATGAGGAGCTGTAGGAGAAGTTGGACACTAAGGAAGGAGAAAAGGATTTGTAACGATTGGCCAGGCAGAGGGACTGAGCTGGGAAGGATGTGCTGCAGGTTAGAGCAGTAAAGAATGGAGATGGAGATGTGTTGACTAGTGAGGAGAGTGTGTTGAGAAGCTGGAGGGAGTACTTTGAGCAGCTAATGAACGAGGAAAGTGAGAGAGAGAGAGAAGGTTGGATGGTGTGGAGATGGTGAAGCAGGAAGTGGATAGGATTAGTAAGGAGGAAGTGAGAGCAGTGATTAAGAGGATGAAGAGTGGAAAGTCGATTTGGACCAAATGACATATCGGTAGAAGCACGGAGATGTTTAGGAAAATGCAGTGTAGTTTTTAAAAAGATTGTTTAACAAGATCTTGGAAGGTGAGAGGATGCCTGAGGAATGGAGAAGGCATGTGCTGGTACCGATCTTTAAGAATAAGGAGATGTGCAGACCTGCAGTATCTACAGGGGAATAAATTTGATCAGTCACACCATGAAGTTATGGAAAAGAGTAGGGTTTGATTTTCCCTAAGCTTTACAAACATCTTGATAACCTTTTCCAGACTGATAGATCTTAAATACTTTGTATATGTATATTATATATGTATATGTATAGTATATATGTATATGTATATGAGACCGAACAGGCTGCACGATCTGAGGTATCTGTGGAACTACTTACTGGCTGAAATTTTGTCAGAAAGAAATAATAGATAGATATTGACAATAGTCCAGATTTAAATTGTCCCAATGCGATTGTCACTAAAGTGTTCATGTGTTAAGTGTTTTCCAGGTTTAGACTCCGAATGGCCTGTGGGCAGAATCTCCTCCTCATTCTCCCTCTGTTTGCCTTCAAGGATCGGAAGCGCTTTCCTGAACGCAACACAGAAAAGAGGACTTCTTTATTGGGATGGCTGAGATCCTCCAATATCTTTTCTGCCCTGGTCCAGCACCGCTTGCTGTACATGTCCTGCAGTTCAGGGAGCTCAGAACGCTCAGCTGACTGCACCACCCTCTGGTGCCTGCCCTGCATGGTGCATTTCTCAAACCAAGAAGTGATACTACCCATCAGGACACTTTCAACGGTGCAGTTGAAGAAAGACCTCAGCACCAGAGAAGGTGATTTAAAGTCTCTTAAGCATCTCAGGTGGTATAGACGCTGCCTGGCCTTCATCAGGGTGACGATCCCAGCCAACATGTCCATGTGGGACCCACATGGGTTTTATCTGGGTTATATGGGCATCACGTGGGCATGGGTCAGAGTGGGCATTGAATGTGGGCCCCAGCTTAGTCAGGGTTGTGGGCCCCAGTTAAGTTGCCCATTTTGTTTATTTGAGGGCCCTGTATGGGCCACATTTGGGCTATATTTAGCTATATTATTCAATTGATATGTTTTTGCGTGTTTTATATGATCAAAACAAAAATTTTATATATTAACAATAACATAGTACAACCTTTAGTTAAAATTTAAAAAAAAGAAAAAATTGCATGTGCAGCTCACAGAGTCTTCCATTGTCTCCTGTGTTCCCGCCTTCTCATTCTGAAAAAACGGCCATCAATCACTACCACTGATCACCTGACCTGACCTGGATGACCTGACCTGACCTGAACTGACCTGGATGACCTGACCTGACCTGAACTGACCTGGATGACCTGACCTGACCTGGATAACCTGACATCTCTGTCACGGTAAGAAATTTCATTTAATGTATACTTCTGAAAGATTGTGTGGTAATTAAAGTTACAGGCACGATATAAAGAAGGTAAGTGTGGAGAGTGAACTGGTTTACCTCAGAGATAAACACCTGTGGAAAACTGAACATTCTTAATGATTAGCAGATAACTAGGAAATTGTCTACTAAAATGTGGAAATAACGATTTTTTAAACCATTTTCACCCGTGTTTTCTCCATATAGTGTCCTCATGATAACAGGAGGGTGAAACAGTAAAAGCACTGTGGAGTCTCTTTCTCTTTCACTACCTTTATAACATGTGTATATACAATACACAGAGAAAAGCTTTGAGGAGATTGTGATAATACTTAACATTATTTTAATGTGATTTAGGTGAAATAAGTAAAGATGATAAAAAAACTTTTATATTTATATCATTTCTAAACATTACTAAAAATATAATACGTTATGATTACGTTAAATATAATAAACGTCATTTTGCGCTGTTCATAAAGTCAGTCAGATCAGTTAACAGTTTGGGCAAATGGTGGATTAGAAGGTATTTACAACCTTGTGATTTTTTTTTTTATTACTCATGTAACTTGCATGCATACAAATAATGGGTTGTGCCCTGGTTGATGCAGTAGCATGCTCTACTTTATATAATTTTTTGCTTAACAGGAAGCCTGAAGCAGAAGCGTTTGCTGAAAACTGTCAGTAAGAAAGAGCTGGAGAAAGCGGTTGGTAAATGGTTCACAAATGCAAGAGACAGAGAAGGCAACCGTGCTTTGAGAGCTCAGTGGGACCGTGATCGGAGTGCAGTACAGCCGGAAGTGTAACCTATAGCTAGGGCTGCACAATTAATAATATTTTATCCCTATCACTGTTTTTGCCTCTGTTTAATTAGAGGAATACTCCACCCTGAGATGAAAAAATATCTTTTAAATTACTTATCCTTAAGGCATCTATACGGTGCTGAGAAGAAAACACATGCCAATAGAAAAAAACACCAGCAAATAAAAAAAAACAACGTTATAAGTTTGACAACACATGTGCTGCAATTCCTCACAACACAACCAAACACAGAAACACGCTGCAAACCCTCACAACACAACCAAACACAGAAACACGCTGCAAATCCTCAACACAACCAAACACAGAAACACGCTAAATCCTCACAACAACCAAACACAGAAACACGCAAATCCTCACAACAACCAAACACAGAAACACGCAAATCCTCACACAACCAAACAGAAACACGCTGTAAATCCTCAAACACAACCAAACAGAAACACGCTGTAAATCCTCACAACACAAACACAGAAACACGCAAATCCTCACAACACAACACAGAAACACGCTGCAAATCCTCACAACACATCCAAACACAGAAACACGCTTGCAAATCCTCAACACAACCAAACAGAAACACGCTGTAAATCCTCACAACAAAACCAAACACAGAACACGCTGCAAATCCTCAAACACAACCAAACAGAAACACGCAAATCCTCACACAACCAAACACAGAAACACGCAAATCCTCACACACACCACACAGAACACGCTGCAAATCCTCAACACAACCAAACACAGAAACACGCTGAAATCCTCACAACAAAACCAAACACAGAAACACGCTTGCAAATCCTCACACAACCAAACAGAAACACGCTGTAAATCCTCACAACAAAACCAAACACAGAAACACGCTGTAAATCCTCACAACAAACACAGAAACACTGCAAATCCTCAACACAACCAAACAGAAACACGCAAATCCTCACAACACAACCAACACAGAAACACGCTGCAAATCCTCAACACAACCAAACACAGAAACGCTGCAAATCCTCAAACACAACCAAACAGAAACACGCTGTAAATCCTCACAACACAAACACAGAAACACGCAAATCCTCACACACACACAGACACACACACACACACACACAAACACAGAAACACGCTGTAAATCCTCAAACACAACCAACACAGAAACACGCTGTAAATCCTCAAACACAACCAAACACAGAAACACGCTGTAAATCCTCAAACACAACCAACACAGAAACACGCAAATCCTCACAACACACCAAACACAGAAACACTGCAAATCCTCAACACAACCAAACACAGAAACACGCTTGCAAATCCTCACACACAAACACAGAAACACGCAAATCCTCACAACAAAACCAAACACAGAAACGCTGCAAATCCTCACAACAACCAAACACAGAAACACGCAAATCCTCACAACACAACCAAACACAGAAACACGCTGCAAACCTCACAACACACCAAACACAGAAACACGCTAAATCCTCACAACACATCCAAACACAGAAACACTGCAAATCCTCAACACAACCAAACACAGAAACATGCAAATCCTCACAACACAAACACAGAAACACGCAAATCCTCACACAACCAAACACAGAAACACGCTGCAAATCCTCACAACACACCAAACAGAAACACGCAAATCCTCACAACACAACCAAACACAGAAACACGCTGAAATCCTCACAACACAAACACAGAAACACGCTGTAAATCCTCACAACAACCAAACACAGAAACACGCTGCAAATCCTCACAACACAACCAAACACAGAAACACGCAAATCCTCACAACACACCAAACACAGAAACACGCAAATCCTCACAACACACCAAACACAGAAACACGCTGCAATCCTCACAACACAACCAAACACAGAAACACGCTGAAATCCTCACAACACACCAAACAGAAACACGCTAAATCCTCACAACACACCAAACACAGAAACACTGCAAATCCTCACAACACAACCAAACACAGAAACACGCTGCAAATCCTCACAACACAACCAAACACAGAAACACGCTAAATCCTCACAACACAACAAACACAGAAACACGCTGCAAATCCTCACAACACATCCAAACACAGAAACACGCTGCAAATCCTCACAACACAACCAAACACAGAAACACGCTGCAAATCCTCACACAACCAAACACAGAAACACGCTGCAAACCTCACAACACAACCAAACACAGAAACACGCTGCAAACCCCACAACACAACCAAACACAGAAACACGCTGCAAATCACAACACAACCAAACACAGAAACACGCTGCAATCCTCACAACACAACCAAACACAGAAACACGCTGCAAATCCTCACAACACAACCAAACACAGAAACACGCCAAATCCTCACAACACAACCAAACACAGAAACACGCAAATCCTCACAACACAACCAAACACAGAAACACGCCAAATCCTCACAACACAACCAAACACAGAAACACGCTGAAATCCTCACAACACAACAAACACAGAAACACGCAAATCCTCACACACCAAACACAGAACACGCTGCAAATCACAACACAACCAAATAGCACAGATCACAAAATAAATGTTTCAAGGGGACCACAACAAGTGACAAACCCGTCTGGAACTGCTTATTGTTCGATGTCTATTCGTCAGTGGTGTTGATGTGTGTCGATGACCTGAAAGGTGAGTTGTTTGTTTATTTTATCATTGTTTGTTTATGATTCTTTGGCCTTTTGGATATTATTATTCTAAATAATCTGATGAAATACACAATTAACTTAAAAACGTTATTATGTTAACTGGCAAAGCCAAGGAATCATGATCAGGATGTTAAAATAAACAAAAAACTCACCTTTCAGATCATCAACACCACCACTGATCAATAGACACTGAACAAGCAGTCCCGGGGTCGTCACTTGTTGGGGTCCCCATGAAACATTTATTTTGTGGTCTGTGCTGTTTGCAGTGTAAATGAATTGGTTGTGTTGTGAGGATTTGCAGGACGTTTCTGTATTTAGTTGTGTTGTGAGGATTTGCAGCTCGTGTTGTTTAACTGATGAAGATGTTTTCTTAATTTGCTGGTGTTTTTTCTATTTGCATATGTTTTCTTCAGTTGCAGTGCGTTGAACTTTCTGGTCCACCGTGATCTGAGGTGTGATTTACATCTTTCAGCTGATCAGAATCATTGTTCAATCACTGGCTTTTGGCAATGACCAAATATTCGTTTAAGAGTCAAGTTCAGACGCAAGGTTGATATTTTAATTGTTACATTTATAAGTTTTGGATTCCATGACTGGACCCCCGGCATAAGTTATTACTGTGTGAGGCAGAGGTGGGAACAATTCACTGATGAGATTCTAGGATATGTCTGTATTATATTAATGCATGTTTTTTTAGATGCTGCTGTGAATGGTAGTATTTTAAAATGTACTAAATTGCCTTTTCTGTCTTCTCTTTCTTTACTGTTTTGTAGGTGTGCAGCGAGGAATCTGCATAGACCCACCAGTGAACTATTCTACATTAGTAATTCTGTTATTCCTGTTTCCTGTTTTTTTACTTTAATTAATTTAAATTAAATGTGATTCACACATTCTGAGTTGAAGTAATTTATTTTTCACAGTTCAAATCCTCAACTGTGTAATTTTAAACATAAAGCAGCACATAAAATCAAATAATATTAGTTCTTTGTTTGGTCAGGCACAGTTTTACATTGTAACTGAGGTTTGAAATGAGCCCACCATGGACCTATCATTTGCTTGGTGTCATTTTGTCTTGTATTATGGAGCACTTCAGTCCTTAAGCAATATTGTTATGTTTTACTGTGTACTGCACCAACTGTACAGCATATGATTAAAATGACAATAAAAACCATTTATTTCACTGTAGGAACTATTTTTAATTTCTTGTACAGATAGATAGATAGATAGATAGATAGATAGATAGATAGATAGATAGATAGATAGATAGATAGATAGATAGATAGATAGATTGATTGATTTGATTCATTAATTGATTGATTGATTGATTGATTGATTGATTTTGCCCAAACCTGAGATCTTTATTTTTGGTCTGTTCTACCAAAAATAAATGCGATTCATATTATCAATCGCGTTTAACGACATTTAAAATGATACCAAACATGTGAAGTTAAAATTCATACATTCTTAAATTATAATAAATGCAGTATGCAAGTATAGTAGCTTGAATTCCAGAAATTCTTAATCATCTTTTCATGACCCGGTCATATCCCCAGGAGGGAAGGAGGGGCTCAAGGATGGGTGAGTGGGCAGCTGAACAGATGTCTTCCTCTCCTCAAATTAAAGAGATCTTCTCCTCAGATTAGAAAGTTTAATGTTTTGTTGCATGGCAGTTCTCAGGGTCTGACCTAATGGAAAGATCTGACCATCCTTACACTTTCTCTATAATTCCTGAGGAACAGGAAATGGCAGCACTGGAGAGTAAAAATCTGTAAAGCTCTGGGCAGGTTTAGATTCAGCATGTGAGCACATGACTTACATATAATAAAGTACAACTCTATAATTATTGTAATGTTTAATGAACATGTAATTTTTGTTGTGTTTTGTTTATTTTAATAAAGTTTTGGACTTCATTTAAATCATAACTAAAAATAAAAGTTTAGTTAGAATGAAGTCTTATAACATCTACTGTTAAAATAAAACTTTTAACAACCTCAGTTAGTTAAAAACATCAGAAATCACACTTTGGCATTCAACACATTACAAAATAATTTAATTCAATACATTAATTTTAAAAACTCAATCCATTCAGTTTTGTTTGTTAATTTAAACTCTGTAGATTCAGTTCAAGTCACTCGGTTAAAAAAAATGATTTAAAAATAATGAGGTCCTGAAGAGTCGGTTCACTGGTTTCAATTCAATTGAGTCTGAATCAAAAGATTAACTGGTAAATGACTCGATTCCACAGTTCTAAAAAATCTGTAACATAAAACATTGTCTTCTTAAAAATATTTTTTTCAGCAGTCTCATTTAAGAAAAAGAAACTTTTGTTTCCAAACATCTCAACATTCACTGTTTCTAGTTCAATAACAGAACAAATAGCATTTGTACAGTTCAGAGTCTGATTTGAGGTTTGATCAAGTTTATATTTCATTCTAACAATATGTTTGATTGAGTTCTTGCATGTAGATGATACTTTTAATAAATTTAATACTAACTTCATGCAGTTTCTCAACATAAAAACGGGATTTTATAAAAACCTTTTGACAAAACTGTTTCAATGTTATTAAATCTGTACTCGTTATTTCTACATTATTTATTATATTAATTTTAATCAGCTTCATTTAAATTCAGTTTCATTTATTTATATCACAAAAATTCAGCTTAAAAATTAAACATGAACCCCCGTATGTAAAACAGTAAACAGTTTAAGTTTAAGAAAAATATCTATAATTATTAATATAAATGATAATAATAATGATAATAATAATAATGATAATAATAATAATAATAATAATAATAATAATAATAATAATAATAATAATAAAAACTGCAGTTGGTTGTCAGATTTCAGTCTTACACTGCCCTCTAGTGGCTCTGTCAGGACTTTCTTTTTACTTAAATATGTACAAATATTATTACTCGTTCTTCGTTGTCTAGTTATATCAAGTTGAGGAGTCTCCCCCGTGTGGGTGGAGGAGGAACTGCTACAGTTTAGAGCCTGAATTGAGGTCAGATCAAGTTGAGTTTCAACAGTAAGTTTGATTGAGTTAAATTTAAAATAAGGTTCATTTTTATGAACTAACTTTAACAAATATCATTCCCAATTGCATTCAGTCATTCAATTTTAAAGAAAAGAGAATGATTTTTAAAAAAAGATAAAATTAAATTTAAATCTGTGTGACATGAACAACTCATATTTCTTGTCCACTTAAATCCCACCCTCCCTCCATCCTCTACGCCGGCTTCAACAGTTCAACACACTCCCTCCATCCTGCACAGGGCCGGCCCTGGTCAATTTTCTGCCCTGGGCAAGATTTTACTTGGTGCCACTTCCCTCACAGCCCATTCACCAATAATCATTGTGTTCAAACATTCATAACCTTATTTTAAATTGTTTCCAGTGAAACTATAAAATATAGGTGCTGTCTGGGTCACATTCTAAATGAAACACAAACAGTAAGAATAATTACATCTGGTCTTCCTGCACATAAATGTCTTTATTTAAACACTTCTTTATCATACAGTACTGTTTAATCTTCCACTTCATTTTAAAAAGTGTTCAATGTCCAGTAGATGGCAGTAATGTTTTACTAAACTTTAGCTCCTTCTAGCGGTATCACGATGAATTACACTGTACTACACTTTTAAAGGGAATTTTACATCAAATGTTGCTTTTTTAGATAAACCAAGTTATAAACAAACATTACCAAATTACTACGATGGGCCGAGAAGTGAAAAAAACATTAACAAATCCGAAAACAAAATAACAAATGCAAAAACAAAACATATTTAAAAACAAAATAAATCCAAAAACAAATTAACAAATCTGAAGACAAATTAACAAATTAAAAACAAAATAACAAATCCTAAAACACAATGACAAGTCAGACAAACCGAAAAGGTAGGTATCGTTTGTGAATGTAAACTTACCGATCATTGGACGAGACACCTGTCATTCACCTTTATATCTTGACTGACAGGTGTCTCGTCCAATAATCTGTAATCAAATATATAATATAAAATATTTTATATGATCAAAAGTAATCTTTCAGATTGAATCCCAGTGGAAACGCGACTGATCCGAAGCTGCTGCTTTTCAGCTGATACACACTGTGTGGTCAAAAGTATTTGGACACCGGCTTTTCAAGCCAGATGTGATTCATAAATTCACCTAAAATGCACTTTATGACTTTTATCTAAAAGGAATATTCACATTTACTATTATTTATACAACACCATGTCACTATTAGAGTTTATTAGAAGATTACACACGGCAGTAGTATTTGAGTGATGTAGTGGTGAAGCTCTAGAAGTTTTTTGTGTATAAGTGTAATATAAATAAATGAAATTCAAGTTAAATAAAGCCGATTAATATTAATGTAATAAACTAAATGATCCAGAAAAGACGAGTACAGATTTAATAACATTTATTTTGTCAAAACATATTTTTTATAAAATTCACTATTTATGCTGAGAACCTGCATGAAGGTGGTACTAAATTTATGTACTAAATTTATGAACTGTAGCAGTTAACTCCTTTATCCACACGGGGGAGACTCCTCAACTTGATATAACTAGACAACGAAGAACGATTAATAATATTACATAGTACATATTTACGTAAAAAGAAAGTCCTGACAGAGCCACTAGAGGGCAGTGTAAGACTGAAATCTGACAACCAACTGCAGTTATTTTTATTATTATTATTATTATTATTATTATTATTATTATTATTATTATTATTATTATTATCATTAATATTAATAATTATATTATACATATTTTTCCTCATAATATTATATACAGGGGGTTCATGTTTAAATTTTAAGCTGAATTTTTGTGATATAAATAAATGAAACTAAAGTTAAATAAGGCTGATTAAAAATAATGTTATAAATAATGTAGAAATAACAAGTACAGATTTAAAAACATTGAAACAATCTATTTCGTCAAAAAGTTTTTATAAAATCCATTTTTTTATGGTGAGAAACTGCATGAAGTTAGTATTAAATGTATTAAAAGTATCATCTACATGCAAGAACTCAATCAAACATGTTGTTATAATAAAATGTAAACTTGATCAAACCTCAAATCAGACTCTGAACTGTACGAATGCTATTTCTTCTGTTATTGAACTAGAAACAGTGAATGTTGAGATGTTTGGGAACTGATTATTGTCTGTATATATGCAGGTCAGGGTTTTTTTCATGCTGGAACACCGTTCATTACAATGAGACGATGATGTAAGATGACGAGCCAAACCACGGAGACGAAGCTGACTGAGGTGAACCCCTCAAACTAACCCAGGAACAGAGAAGGAACTTTCTGACCACCTGCTGGTTTTGCACAAACAGAACAGAAGTTTCTTTTTCTTGAGTGAGACTGCTGAAAGAAATATTTTTAAGGAGACAGAATGTTTCATGTTACAGATTTTGTTTGAACTGTGGAATCGAGTCATTTTCCAGTGAATCTTTCAATTCAGACTCAATTAAACCGAATCCAGTGAACCGACTCTTCTGGACCTTATTATTTTCAAATGAATTTATTGAACCGAACTCTTTTGAACCGAGTGACTTGAACTGAATCTACAGAGTAGAAATTAATTATTCAAACAAAACTGAATGGATTGAGTTATTAAAAGTAATGTATTGAATTAAATTATTTTGTAATGTGTTGAATGCCAAAGTGTGATTTCTGATGTTTTTAACTAACTGAGGTTGTTAAAAGTTTTATTTTAACAGTAGATGTTATAAGACTTCATTCTAAATAAACTTTTAATTTTAAGTTATGATTTAAATGAAGTCCAACATTTTAATAAAAGAAACAAAACACAACAAAATTTAATATATTACATGTTCATTAAACATTACAATAATTATAGATTTGTACTTTATTATATGTAAGTCATGTGCTCACATGCAGAATCTATACCTGCCCAGAGCTTTACAGATTTTTACTCTCCAGTGCTGCCATTTCCTGTTCCTCAGGAATTATTGAGGAAGTTGTAAGGATGGTGTCAGGGTGCGAGCGAAACAGAAGGTGGAAGCCAGAGTACAACTCGCTTGGGTTTTAATGCAAGTGTGGGGGAGAGAGAGAGAGACACGAGCACACACACAGACGCGCACACGCGCACACACACACACACACACACACACACACACACACACTCACCTGCTTGTGACCGTGACGCCTTCCAGATGCGCTGAACGACTTCTACGCCCGGTTCGAGGTGCAGAACAACGTGGTGGCGAGGAAGACCATCCCTCCTCCCAGTGACCAGGTGCTCTGTCTAACCACAGCTGAAGTGAGAAAAGCTCTATGCAGAGTTAACCCACAGAAGTCTGCTGGACCTGACAACATTCCTGGCAGAGTGCTCAGGGAATGCGCAGAACAACTAGCAGATGTCTTCACTGACATCTATCATTTCTGTGCCGAAGAAGTCTTCTGTCTCCTGCCTCAATGACTATCGTCTAGTTGCACTCACACCCATCATGATGAAGTGCTTCGAGAGGCTTGTCATGAGGCACATAAAGACCCAGCTCCCACCCACACTGGACCCTATGCAGTTCGCGTATCGTCCAAACCGCTCCACGGACGATGCCATCTCCACAACCCTCCATCTGGCCCTCACCCATCTGGAGACAAGGACTCTTATGTAAGGATGCTGTTCATAGACTTCAGTTCAGCATTCAACATAATTATTCCTCAGCACCTGATCGAGAAGCTGAGCCTACTGGGCCTGAACACCTCTCTCTGCAACTGGATACTGGACTTCCTGACTGAGAGACCTCAGTCAGTATGGATCGGGAACAGCATCTCCAGCACCACCACACTGAGTGCTGGAGCCCCTCAGGGCTGTGTGCTCAGTCCACTGCTGTTCACTCTGCTGACTCACGACTGTGCACCAACGCACAGCTCGAATGATATCATTAAGTTTGTTGATGACACGACCGTGGTGGGTCTAATCAGCAAGAACGACGTGTCAGCATACAGAGAGGAGGTGCAACGGTTAACAGCCTGGTGTGAAGCCAACAACCTGTCTCTGAACATGGACAAAACGAAAGAGATGGTTGTTGACTTCAGGAGAACACAGAGTGACCATTCTCCACTGATCATCGATGGATCTTCAGTGGAGATCGTCAAGAGCACCAAATTCCTTGGTGTTCATCTGGCGGACAACCTCACCTGGTCACTCAACACCAGCTCCATCACCAAGAAAGCCCAGCAGCGTCTCTACTTCCTGAGAAGGCTGAGGAAAGCTCATCTCAGTCCCTCCATCCTGACCATGTTCTACAGAGGGACCATCAAGAGCATCTTAAGCAGCATCACTGCCTGGTTCGAGAACTGCACCATCTCGGATCGCAAGATCCTACAGAGGATAGTGAGAACAGCTGAGAAGATAATCGGAGTCTCTCTTCCCTCTATCATGGACATATACACCACACGCTGCATCCGCAAAGCACACAGCATTGTGGACGACCACACACACCCCTCACACACACACTTCACCCTCCTACCATTAGGGAAATGGTTCCGAAGCATTCGGGCCGTCACATCAAGACTGTGCAACAGTTTTTTCCCGCAAGCTATCAGGCTCCCCAACAAACATCTGAACTGAACTCTCTCTCACACACATACACACTCACACACACACACACTCACACACACACTTACACACAACTGAGTGACTGATCTGTACAACCGGACTCAACACACATACACTTCACACACCCAGGTTTCAGTACCATTCACCTTTCAAAATGTTTACATGCCGTTTGTTGCTGATCTTCCAGGACTTGCTCTTTTTGCACAATATTCTGACCTTTGGTCACTATTCACTTTATTTTGATTGCTGCTATTGTAGAATTGCACAATTCTGTTTACATTTCTCTGTTTACATTTTTCTGCTACTGTGCACCATATTCTGTCATGACAGGTTTTACTGGCGGAGCTATTGCTGTTTTTATTTTTATATTTTGTGTATTGTGTATTGTCCTGCACTGTCCTGTGATGTCCTGCACTGTCTTGTGTTGTCTCTTGCACTGTTTGCACCAGTTGCACACATACACTTTATGTCGTGAGGATCTTAGTTCCTGGCCCTGTGTTCTTCTGTTTTGCGACTGTTGTTTTATGTTGTTTTATGTAGCTCCTGGTTTTAGGAGGAACGTTGTTTCATTTCACTGTGTACTGCATCAGCTATATATGGTTGAAATGACAATAAAAGCTTCCTGACTCTTGACTTGACTCTTGACACAAGCACAAGCACACGGCAGTCCTACAGTTGAGAGAGTCAGAGGCGCGCTAGCTGACCCGAGATGCATGAGGAGGTGAAGCACAGCCGGTATGGGATTGTGGAGTCCGGATGGAATGAACAAGTAGAGTTCTGTGTGAAGACCTGCACACGTGAACATAGATAGCACGAACAGTCCAACACATGCAATAACAAACAGGGAGTGGGAGTGAATGAAGAGCTTATATAGAAGCGGGGTGGAGTGATAAGGAGCTTCAGGTGTGCGTGATTAGGCCTGGAGCGCCAGAGAGAGTGGATGCATGATTGATGATGGGCTCCAGGTGTGCGTGGTTAAACCTGGAGCTCTAGGGAGAGCGGAGGCATAGAGAGCAACCAAAAGGGGGCATGGCAGGTGGCTCCCTGACAGATGGTCAGATCTTTCCATGAGGTCAGACCCCAAAAACTGCCATGCAACAAAACATTAAACTTTCTAATCTGAGGAGAAGATCTGTTTAATTTGAGAGGAAGACATCTGTTCAGCTGCCCACTCACCCGTCCTTGAGCCCCCTCTTTCCCTCCTGGGGATATGACCGGGTCATGGTAAGATGATTAAGAAGTTCCTGGAATTCAAGCTACTATACTCATATACTGCATTTATTATAATTTAAGAATGTATGAATTTTAACTTTACATGTTTGGTATCATTTTAAAGGTTTCAGTGCGATTGAAAATATGATCTCAGTACAATATCAGTAGAACAGACCAAAAATAAAGATTTTTTTAACCACAGGTGTTTTTTGGTTTTTAGGTCACCTCCTGTCCCAACAAAGGGTTTCAAAGCTTTTATTACTTTGCATTTAAGAGTGTTTATGGTGGTTTGGGTATTGAAGGAGATTTGGTGAAACACTAGGGGGCGCATCTGTAGTGAGTCTCTGTGTGTCTCTATTAGCAGGTATGACGACTCTTTAACAATTCTTTAGTAAACTGCATTGTGAAACTATTTGTTTTTATGCTGATCATGTTGTGTAAACATGTAAAAGTGTATAAAAAAGAGACAGTAAACATTTCCATGAACAAATGGGATTATGTGGTATAAATCATTGTCTATCTATCTATCTATCTATCTATCTATCTATCTATCTATCTATCTATCTATCTATCTATCTATCTATCTATCTATATCGTCATTTTAACCATATGCTGTACAGTTGGTGCAGTACACAGTAAAACAAAACAATATTGCTTAAGACAAAATGACACAAAGAAACACAGAACTAAAATCACAGTAAGACCAAGATGGCGAGGCTCAGCATCTCTCCAGATTACATCTGTTTCTTTATATACATTCTGATCAACATTTCACATTCACGTATATATATATATATATATATATATATATATATATATATATATATATATATATATATATATATATATATATTTGACTTGTTCATTCAGCTTGCACATTTCTTAAATGCCGTGATCTTATAACCTTCTACTTCTGCACATTTCTTTTTCAATGCCATAGCCATAACCACTTACATGTACTTCTTAACAATGTCCACACGTCTCTGCACTGCTATACCCCTTTATATTTATTTACTGTACATATATATTGCATGCTGTGAATTTGCAACATATTTATCTGCACGATTTTCACGATTGCGGCTTTTGGCACTCTGGTAGATGCCAAACTGCATTTTGTTGCTGTGTACCTGTACTATGCAATAACAATAAAGTTCTGCCTGCCTGCCTGCCTGCCAGCCAGCCAACAAACACGTATTTGGAGTGGTGCTACGTATTAAGAGGTGGATTAAGTCGGGTAAGTCCCCACTGAAGGCCCAGGTACCAAATGCACGTCACGCCACTGATATAATCAATAATGTATAAAGGGTGTATGTGGTCATCCACAATGCTGGTGGCTTTGTAAGACCAGATGAGGTTCTCCACAGGTGAACACCAAGATTGTTGAGTCAGCACCAGTCTATTATCCACTGCATTTCCTGTCTGAAAGCGTCTGGTCGTTTTTGCTGATGAGACTCGGTCATGTGACTGCTAAACATGATTATTGGAGCTGTGCATTGCAGCACAGTCATGATTCACAGTGTGAACAGCTGGTGACTGAGGATACAGACCTGGGGGATGCAGTGCTCACTATAATAATCACTACAGTAGTTTCTTAGAGTTTTGTGACTTGGTCTGATGACAAAGGAAGCTGATTTGTGTAATGCATTTGATGACGGCTGGGGGAACGCGCTGTGTGCTGTTTTTCCTCCATGATTCCAATGTCTTCAGAGCTGCTTCAGGGTTGCTGGGTGCCAGATCATGAGTGGCATAGATGACTGAGAGCTGCACTTCCCATGGCATACCTGCACACAACATCCAATACAAAATTAGGATCTGCTGAAGCACAAAACTAAACATCAGAGAATAAAGATAAAGATCGATAAAAACATCTTTATTTGATGCTTTAGAAATACCTTTTGAGAAGTTTTGCATTCCAAACTGATTTATGCTTTTTGCCAGATTTTCAAATGACATTAGCAGGTTCTCCTTAAGTCCTAGTTGACCAAGTTGCCCTGTTTGAGAAGGACAAAGACCACTAGTGAAAAGCTGAAAAATCCAGGAATAATGTGAGATGATGCTCCGAAACAGGATTTACAGTAAACTTACCAAGTAGCCTGAAAACTGCTGCTACACAGACGTCTCGGAACGGTGTTTGCTCTGTTCTTGCTTGCCTCAGCCAAGTGTTCAGGATCAGCCAAAGGTCCTTCCTAGTAAATAAAAAAGAGGAGAAATGATTATGTTGAGGGTCTTTGTGGTGGTTATGGAGCAGCCATTGTGGTTTTATGATCACTTGTGATTTTATGCAACATGAATGGGAACTTTTCAATATTTTAAACGACCACTAGATTATTGACCGTTAATGGAAAAAGTCAGGAATAAGAACTAGGTCACAGGTTAAAGGTGCTTTTTACTCGTCACATGTACCTTACAGCACAGAGAAAATCTTTCTTCACATACCCCAGTGATGATAGAAAGCCGGGGGCAGAGCACTGGGTCAGCCATGACTGGAACTTGGTGATCCTGGGGCTTGAACCCCTGACCTTCACCACTGAGCTACCACTTCCTAAATAGAGACCCTTCCATGGTGAAATACTTACAGCTAAAGTTACAGAATTCTCTCTGACTGTCTGAACACTGATCCTGGAAACTTAATTTATAAATGCACAATAAACATTTTCTCACAGAAACATAACTATATCAACAATTACCACATTTTTCCCTATGAGATCTTATTGTATTAAAAATTAGATATAAAAATGGCTGTTTAAATATTAACTTTACAATATGTTGAAGATGTTTTGCATTCAGTACCATATAATATTGGTAATTGTCCAAGTCCAGCCCAGTTGTGCACACAGAAGATCCAGGCTGAAGATGTAGTTCCAGGTAGCAGGGCAGAGATCATAACCATACCAGCTGTTCTTCACGAACCTCAGACTGCTGTCTTCCAGAAAAGACTTCAGGGTGCTGGTGATAGCATTGTGGATGTTTCCCGGAGGCTCCTAGGAGAAAATACATCATTATTTAATACCCACTAAATTTACACTGATACTTGGAAATCAAAGGTAGATTAAGGAGGCAGTAAAATACTTGATAAAGTCCAGTTAAAAAAAAGACAAAACATTGAGAGGAACACTGAGGATCAGCTTCTTACCTCATCCCAGTGCAGATACTTGGTGAGCAAGTGAAATATCTTTCCCTTTGCTTTCAGGTTGCTCACTATGTGAATTGCTCGGCATAAAGAACTTTCATGGGACAAAAAACTTGGCCATGCTGTCGCCATGACCATAATCACTTTGGGGGCTTCAAGAAAATCTGCAAAGCAACAAAACAATAGAACATAAATACATGGTATAAAAAGGAATACATTGGATATAAAAAGTTGACACACCTTATAAAATTGCAGGTTTTTTTAAATATAAGACAGAAATAACAATATAGATAATATGAATATGCAAACACGTCAAAATGATTACAAAAGATTCATTAATTTAACTACAACCATGTAGGAAAATGTGTTATGGTCCAACGAGACAAAGGTTAAACGTATTTCCCATAAATCTAAAAGGTATGTTTGGTGCAAAGCTGATACAGAGCATCCTCCAAGTAACATCATACCAACATGGTGGTATGGTGGGGGGCAGCACTATGCTTTGGAGCTGCTTTTCTTCAGCTGGGCAGAAGCTTCTGTCCTCTGTGAAGAAGCTGAAAATAAAGAGGAGTTCACATTTTAACATCACAATGACCAGAAGCAAATATCAAAATTAGAAAAGGATCATCACAGTACTGGAATGGTCCAGCCAGAGCACAGACCTCAACCCAATCCAAAACCTATGGAATGACCTACAATGAGCCATACACAGGAGATCACCTGCAATTTAAAGAAACATTTCTGCAAAGTAGAGTAGATAAAATCCCAAAGTGTAGATGTGGGAAGTTAATAGAGATTATTCACAAAGACTTGATGCCATAATAAAGGCAAATTGTGCTTCCACAAAGTAGTAGTTATGGGGGATTTTCAGACTCATGCAATCAAGCTGTGATCGTTTTTTATTTAAAAAGTTACCAATTAATAATTATTTCTTTTGTCTCTGGATATTTATATTTAAAAAAAACCTGCCATTTTATAAGGGTGTGTAAACTTTTTACATCCACTGTACATCGCCAACAACAAGACACAATTGTCTTCTTTGTATCAGTGTCCAGATCATTTTTAGTAGATAAGTAATGAAATATCAGTATAATCTCACCTTCTTTAAGGAGTCTGTAGACGAGAGCATGTGCTTTGTGAGAGTCTCCTCTCTGTTGACACACGCCTACATAAACCCTACAGAGAGACTGCAGGAGATCATGTCCCATAAACCCTCTCTCCACCTTGATCTTCTCCAAAATCACAGACAGAAACGTCTCTGCTAATGACTACATGAGATGGAGGAAATTTTTAAGCTTCCAACTGAATAAACATGTATTTAAATCATGTATTTAAAACAAATATTAGGAAGTTAAGACTTGACTGTAGACTGGGTTTAGGAAAACTATTAGATATTGTATAAAATGTACAAAATTTGACATGATAAATCATATCTACTGTTCAATTTAAGAACATCAGGACCAGTGAATTATGGATCAACTTTAATAAATGAGAAACTCAAATCCACAGCTAAAGAATAAAGTGTTTAAATCGCATGCACACTAAATAAAACAGAAGATAAGAACTGACCTCGTTTACACAAAACTCAGAAATGATATGTTTCTCTTCATCTCTCAGAACAGGAAGTTCACTTGTTCCTGTGAGAAGTGCATGAATCCTGTCTGTAGGTAAAACATCAGAACAGGACTTTTGTAGTGTTTCTAATGCACTGGAGATGAGAGATTGTGTTGTGTGTGTTGTGTTTGTAGGATCAGGTGAAGCAGCATCAAGTCGAGGCTTTTGAGCTTTCCTGGGTGGTGACATGTCTGATCCAGTTCTCTTTGCTGTGGGCTTTGGGTCTGTATGAATATAAAAGAAATGTATATCATTTGTCACACGCCCTTATCCTGAGAGACTTACAATATTTCTTCCTAGATCTTAAAAAATGACTGTTACACATTTAGGTTCATTAAGACGGTGAAGAATTTGCCTTGTCAACACTTTTTCCATTAATGTTCCAATACTTTTGGTGATAATGTACATACTAGGTTTAGCACATGCTAAGATTAAACTGTTTATCCACTAAAATTAGATCACAACATGTCACATTTAAATACGTTTATCAGCTTCCTGCTTCTTTATTTTTTTACTAATTATTTTTTTTTTTAATAATTGTATTATTAATTATTTGTGTTTTTGTGTTATTTGTGACGATATTGTTATTAGTGGTGAGAGTAGTAAACAGGTTATGAAGAGCCTGGAGAGGTGGAGGTACACGCTGGAGAGAAGGGTAATGAAAGTCAGTAAGAGTAAGACAGAATACATGTGTGTGAATGAGAGGGATGGCAGTGGAGTGATGCGGTTGCAGGGAGAAAAGGTGGAAAAGGTGAAGTTCAGGTACCTGGGGTCAACAGTGCAAAGTAATGGGGAGTGTGTCAGAGAAGTGAAGAAAAGAGTGCAGGCAGGGTGGAGTGGGTGGAGAAGAGTGATAGCAGGAGTGATTTGTGATAGAAGAGTATCTGTGAGAGTGAAAGGGAAAGTTTATAGGACTGTGATGAGACCTGAGATGTTGTAAGGTTTGGAGACAGTGGCATTAAGTAAAAGACAGGAATTGGAGCTGGAGGTAGCAGAGCTGAAGATGTTGAGATGTTCGTTGGGAGTGACAAAGATGGACAGGATTAGAAACAAGTTTATTAGAGAAACAGCACATGTAGGACATTTTGGGGACAAAATAAGAGAGACATGATTAAGATGTTTTGGACATGTGCAGAGGGGGGACATGGGGTATATCGGTAGGAGAATGCTGAGGATGGAGCCACCAGGAAGGCGGAAAAGAGGAAGACCAAAGAAGAGGTTTATGGATAAGGTGCAGGGAGACATGCAGGTAGTGGGTTTGAAAGAAGAAGAAGATTATCTATTTGATAATATTTTTCTCCCAAAGGATTGATCGCTTGGTTTTTCCTCCTGTAGCTAATCTGCATTATCAGGGATGAGCTCTAGAAAAGACGACGTGTTTCAGGTGGAGGATGAAGACCCTCTGCCGGGATAAAGGGAACTGGACGTCCCCTAGAACGGTGATTTTCTGAGCTTATGGATTTAATTCTGTTTAAAACCCAGAGTTTATCATTTATTATAAGTTATGTTTAAAGTAAGTGATTTCGATTCCTACAGCTGTGCTCCTGGATCTATGTGCTGAACCATCCATCCCTGTCCAAATATAGCATGGTTGCATGCTTAATGACAACAGGTTATTTCTAGCGGAAAATGGGCGGCAGGAAAAGGTTTCATATAAATATTATATATAATTCATCTTTTCACAAAGACCTTCTTTAGATATAATATCATTCTATTAAATCTCATGCTATAGCTCTGGAATCTGCCCCTGAGTGTCATAATGCCTGTCATTTTGGATGTTATTATTAAGGTGGGTAGTTGATACATCAGGTTTCCCTTCACTGTGCAAGAACAGGCTGAAATTAAAATGCAGTTTGCAGCAATGTTCAGTTTTACAAATGTAATCAACACAATTGACTGCACTCATATTTCTGTAAAGACTCCGTATGAAAAGGAATTTGTTTCTATGTTAATATAAATCATGTGATTTCTGTTTAAAAGTGCAAGTCATATGTGACTCATAACACGACCCTCACAAACACTGTGGTATGTGTAATTCTGTCTTGTTTTAGACAAAAGTATTGGGACACCTGACCTTTCCTGCAATATGTGTTTTTTTCTCCAAACTGTTAACACAAAGCAGGAGGCACACAGTTGTGTAGTGTGTTTTTGTTAAAACCCAAATCTGTTCCAGCATGGCAATGCCCCTGTGCACAAAACCAGCTCCATGAAGATCTGGTTTACATGGTTTGGAGAGGAAGATCTTGAGTGGCCTGCTATAGAGCTCTGATCTCAACCCTACTGAACACCTTTGGAATGAATGTGAACACTGACTGCACCCCAGACCTCCTCACCTCACCTACATCTCTACCTGACTTTACTTACACTCTAGTGGCTGATGAACACAAATGTCCACAAGCACACTCCAAAATCTAGTGGAACATCTTCCCAGAAGAGTGGAGGAAAATATCAGCACAAACTGGGACTAAATGTGGATTGTGATGCTCAAAAAGCACATACCGTACTTATGACCAGGTGTCCGCAAACTTTCGGCAAAATAATGTATATATACCGTGTACAGACAGACAGACAGACAGACAGACAGACAGACAGACAGACAGACAGATAGATAGATAGATAGATAGATAGATAGATAGATAGATAGATAGATAGATAGATAGATAGAGAGATAGATAGAGGACGGTTCTAAAGGCTGAACGGATTATTGGTGTTTTCCTGCTCACACTACAGGAACTGTACACATCCAGAGTGAAAAGAGGGCACAGAATATCACTCTGGATTCCTCACATCCAAGCCATATGCTGATTGAACTTTTGCCGTCTGTCCAATGTTACAGAGCACCGAGCATCAGGACATGAGGCACAAGAAAAGCTTCTTCTCCGAGGCGTCTACCTCATAAACACTTAAATACTCTCCCCATTGTGCAATAAAATACAACGTGTGCAATATCACTTCTGTACCTTCTGTGTAATATTACTCCTTATTTATTTTTCTTTATAAATCGTGCAATAACACTTTTTTTTATTATTATTTATCTTTATTTTTATTCATCATTTAAAAAGTGTGCAAATGGACGCTTTTGTCACCAAAACAAACTAATCATGAATGCCACTAAACAAGTCATGCAGTATACAGAAAGAGAAAAAGAAATATTGTTGCTCTATGTGTAAAAGCATAGCAGGCGTCATGGCATAATCTAAGTGATATCCAGTTATTATCCTGTTTCATTCACTGCATTAGCTTTTACTATCCTCATAAAGAGATGAGTGATAGAGCTGCATACACGCCTTTATCTTTTATACAGTGTGACACTGGCAGTCTGCTCCATATCAGTGTAGTGTTGGTGGGTGAAGCTCAAGTGGATCTAAAGCAGATGAAGCATCAGTGGAATTCATTGTGGAGATGCTGAACCTGCTGCTGGACGCTGACACGATTTATTTCATGGTTGGATAAAATTGGTGTAAAATCTATGTAGGAGACTTTTTTTTTTTAAAGCAGGAGACAGAAGAAAAATAAACAGATTACGGAAAAGGAGGAGAAGCTGGAACACATGCAGAAAGTCGTTACAGATTGGGATGCATTTCTTAATCTGATGATAGAGAAGATAACAGAAGAGAAAGAAGAGAAAGCCATTCTGGTACAGAAGGTGCAAACTCTGGAGGCTACTTTAGCTTCTGAGCGAAAGCAGCGGGAACAGGACATGAATCATAGAAACGACACACACCTCCAGAACATCACCGAGCTCCAGTCTTCCCTGAAACTCCACGAGGAACAGAAGAAATCTGTAGAATGTGAGAGAGAGAGCTGTGTGACAGAACAAACGCAACTGCTGGAACATGTTGCTCAGCTCGAGGCCAGCTTTGAATTAAAGAGAAATAAATGGGAGGAGAAAAGCAAGAAGGACCAACTAGACATGAAGGAGAGGACCAACTTACCGCTTCTGACCATCAAAAAGGTCCAGGATTCTCTGAATCTCTGTAAAGAAGAGAAGAAGACTGCAAAGCATGAGAAAGATCATTTGATGAGATACCAAGAGCGACTGGAGGAACGTGTTGCTCAGCTGCAGGCCATTTTGAATTTTGAAAAAAAATAAATGGCAGGTGAAAATTAGGATGGTCAAACGAGACATGCAGGAGTGGACCATCTAATACCTTCAAACCATCAGAGACCTCCAGGATTCCATGAATCAGTGTGAGGAAGAGAAGAATTGTGCAGAGCATGAGCAAGATAATTTGATGAGAGAACGAGAACAACAGGAGAAACATGTTGCTCAGATGAAGGCCATTCTGGAATTTGAGAGAAATAAGTGGAAGGAGAAAAAAAAGAAGGCCGAACTAGACATGGAGAAGAATAACAACTTACAGATCCAGACCATCAGAGAGCTCCAGGATTCTCCAAATCACTGTGAGGAGGAGAAGAATAGAGCAGAGCATGAGAGAGATCATCTGATGAGATAACAGGATCAACTGGAGGACCATGTTGCTCAGCTGACTTTGAATTTTAAGAAAAATAAATGGGATGAGAAGGCTAAACTAGAAAAAGAAGGCTAAACTAGATATGGTTTGGAGTTCTAATATGTTCCTCTCCTACAATCCAGAGCTCCAGGATACTGTGAATCACTGTAAGATACAGAAGAAGACTGAGGAGCTTGAGAAAGATCATTCTGAGAAACCAAGAGCAATTGGAGAAACATGTAGCTCAGCTGAGAGCACTTTGGGTTCTGACTATGAGAAACAGCAGAAACAGAAAGCTGAACCTCTACAAGCCCAAAGAGTCACAGAAAATCTCTGAGGAAACAAAGATTCTTAGGTGAGGGAAGAGAAATGAGGATGGAAACCCGAGAGTGACTGGAGGAAGCTGTACAGCTGTTCAGCAATATGACTTCAGCACTAGAGAAAGAAAACCAGAGAAAGAAAAAGAGGAGATCAAGCTGGACATGTCCTACATATAATAAAGTACAAACATATCAGTGATTATTGTAACTGAATATTTTTTCTTCCTTCAAAATAAATAAATATCTTAAATATAGTGTGTGTTTTGTTTCTATTATTAAAGTGTTGGACATTTAAATTTAACTAAGAATTAAAATAAAGGTTTTGTTTAAACCCAATTTTACATGAACACAAGTTAAAGTAATAAAATAAACAGTTATTGAACATTATTCACAGCATCAGTTTAAATATTAAATCACAATAACACAGAGATTAAATCAGTTTACAATACATGAGTTCTTCATGGGTTCATCTGATCACACAATACTATAAAGTTTAGTTCCAATGCAGCCTCATAACATCATAGTTCAAGTATAACTTTTGACAACTGCAGTTAGTAGAAAAACATCAGAAAGAACTATTTAATAGATTCATTTTAATAATTCAGTCCATTCAGTTTGGTCAATTCAGTTCGAAAAGATTCGATTTGATGATTTCGACTCTTTAGATTCAGTTCAAGTGTTCAGTTTGGTCACTTCTATTCAAAACAATGAAGTCGACCGAGTCTGAATCCATAGATAGTTCAAGAAATTTCCTTTCAGCAGTCTCTCAAAAAGAAATCAGCAGGTGGTCAGAATGTTCCTACTCTGTTCCTGGGTTAGTTTCAGGGGTTCACCTCAGTCAGCTTCATCTGGTCATTTATGATTCTACAACATTCATATAGTCACTTGGGTCAACTTCCGGTTTGTGCGTAATCTTCCCTCTGTAATCTGTACATGCGCAGAGTGTGTGTGTGTGTGTGTGTGTGTGTGTGTGTGTGTGTGTGAGAGAGATAGAGAGAGAGAAAGAAAGTGAGTGACATGATGATGTCACAGGCAGAGGGCGGGGCATCTAGGTGTGATGTCACAGAGTGACACGTCTATATAATTCAAAGCGTGCTTTTGTTTCTCATTTGTGAATTTACCAATTGTAAGTAAAGAGACACTAAAATTGACAACCACCAAACAAACAAACAGCAGCAAGAAGCAGCAGCGATTAGCAGCAACTAAAAAAACATTACAAATCCTCTTCTATTGAACATTTCTTCATACAGGTACCTGGTAAGTCGTCTAAATAATTATGGCAGAATATTGTAGATTATTTAGTAGAAGACTCAAAAAGTACAAAGTCATTATTTAGCAACATTAGCATGGGTAACTAGCCGGCTAGCTAAGATTAGCTTTCATAGTTTAGCTTTTTTAATTAATCCAACAAATTGATCTAATAATTAGTATAGAATCTATTAGATACAATGAAGTAGCTTAATTTAACCTATTTAGCCCATATTTTAATCAAACTCATGTAACCTGTTTACTCCAAGTATAATTAACATAATATACTAATAAATAGAGTAGAATAGGGTCAGACTGGGACTACAATTTTAATAATCCTTGCAGCCGTGGCATGTTTTATCTGTTGTGGAATTCCTTGTCATTGTTTAGACAATACGTACAGCTCCCAGTGTATAAAATTACAGGTGAAGAGTCTTCTACAGAAAACATCTCCACAGATATGGATCAAAACATCTATGTGGATTTGGATGGAGGGATTATGGCCCTAGTCAATGAGAAAAAATGACTGTAACAAACGTTTCCTTATAACTAAAAGCACTAAACTCTTTCTACGCTTTAATTCTGATCCTTTGATTATATCGTATATAAATCATGTTGTTGTTGTGTGTATTTTATGCTGTGTGCAGGAACATGGCAGCTGGTGAACATAGGAGGTGTCTGCATCAACGCATGTGTGCGTACATCAAGCATGTGCTGAGGGGTATCGCTCAACTTTGACACCTTAAGAGGTCCCTGCTATGCTTGTTTCGCCTTTCTTTATCCCAATCTTTGCCTGTGGTGCCTGGAGCAGCCTATCGGTCCTTTAAGTCAACTGTGCCATCGTGAATCTCGTAAATGGTACAGGTTTCCTCCAGAAAAGGACGAATTTGTTTGGGAAACTGATGCGGACCGGTTCAGACCGGTGATGGACATTCTGCACCACGCTGACATGTTCTCCCCAGATGGAATGTGGCTAGATTCCATCCAGAACTCTGTCTATGATCTTCCTGCAGGACTTCAGCTGATCACCCGTATCTTTCATGTGCGTAGGGCTATTACCCTTGCCCAATCATTTGGAGTTCCTGCCCGCTCGCTGGTTGCTCCGAGCACTCACAGTTTTCTCTTCACGGAATTCGTCATGCAAAGCACCTTTGTAACATACTACACCATCACCTTCTGTGGCTATGTTCTATGGACAACTGAACCAGCGAAACATCGTGATTGGAATTGTCGTCCTATCCTATGTCGCAAATTTCAAACACATAGAAAAGACTCAATGATATTATCATTGAGACACGGTCGTCGTTTGAGGTTACAGGATGCGGTGTGGTCTGCACTGCAGTCTCACCATTCTATATCTACTCCCCTGCCGCACTGGATCAGACGGAGTCTGATTTGCCGCCGGCGCTCAAAGAAGCTTTTTTTTAAGATGCCAGCAAAAAGAGCTTAAACTGTCAAAGTAATACATCATTTAAATCTGTAAATGGTCTACTTTCATTTGTGTATGCTCACTATATAAACAAAATGTTGTATTTTTTTTAAATGAATAAAATAATCAGGGTGCGCCATCTGTCACCTTTGTTTGCGTGATCTTCGTTTAGAAACACGTCATTAAAAGGAAATAAAAAAATATATCTTTAGACAGCTTAAAGTATGTAGTTTTAGAATAAGTCGGTGAAATAAAAAACATATGTTTCCAATGAATATAAATCATGTGAAACCAAGTAGAAGCACAGACTTTCCACCTCAGGTCATTATCTTATAATGAGCTGCGAGCGGACACGCCCCCCCGCTATTCACAGGTAAAACAGTTCGTTGAGTCACACACACACACACACACACACACACACACACACACACACACACACGCCCCCCGGACAGTGGCATTAAACAATGCGATTCCACTGAGATTATTACACATTCAGCTGCGTTTGAAAGATGACACACTACACCGGTGAGGAAGCTCTTCAGATGGTTTTGGACAGTGATGAAGACATGGGCGTAAATTCCATTTAACAGTAGGGAGGGGACAATAAATATAAAATTTCTCATGAGCAATTTTTGAAGGGGGACACAAATAATACAGTCAAATTGTACTTACAGTATAAAGAAATGCCCCCACAGTGAAAAACTTTGTTTCTATCATTATTATTGTAGCATGGAGACTGGGTCAATCACAATAATAATTCAAACTGCTTTACATAAATAAAGTAAAACTATCATAAAAAAAATAATCACAACAATAAAAACAAGGAATTAAAAAAATGTTTAACATTTTATTTACAAATTCATTAAGACATTTAAGAACAGAATAGAAACTGATTATAAAAATACAGTGGGGTCAGTTCGGATGTAGCACAGTGATCATTTAGTAAATGCACAGATAAACAATATGCTAATTGTGTGTTAATGTTAACATTATACCAAGTCGTCCCAAATAAAACACTGCATGGGAAACGGCTTTGGTGTGTTAGTGTCAGTGCACTATGCTACAAGCTATTATAAACAAGCTAACGTTCACTAGATAAGTGATATTTTAATCTCTAATAGAGCAGATTCATGGAAAATTACATCCGAAATCAGCATTTTTGCCACAACTAATTTATAAATGAGTCTGCATCAACTACATTAAAGAGAATCGCTTTATTTAAGGTGAATAAAATGCTTTAGTTAATGGAGTTGAACATTAATTGAGGCGCAGACACACACCTGACTCATGTGTGTGTAAAAGGTGAGATGAACTGGGAAAGCATACGCCCATGGATGATAGTGATGGGAAGTCCAAATATTTTTTGTGAATCAGTTCTTTCGGACAGTTCGTTTAAAAAAACGGTTCAAAAAACCGGTTCACCAGTTCTTTTACGTCCTTACGTCATGACGTCATGCATATCCAAATATCATCTCAGCTGATAAACATGCACACTAAACACATTTAAATAAAGTCATGTCTATTGCATGAGGGCATATAGCTTATCTGTTTTAATTAAATCATCATCATCATCTTAGAAATGTTCCTTACATTTACGTTTTGCACTAAATCACCCAATACAGGCACTGATGTGCAAAACGTTGATGTTTAAAGTTGTTAGTAAATAAACTTACTTTTCATTTAAGTCCTCAGTTCACCTGTGCTCATATATCAGCAGCGCAGCACCAGCCTTTACAGTATGTAAAGTGTGTGTGTGTGTGTGTGTGTATTAATGTCAGACAGCACGTGTACTGCTCGGTAGGTCGCGCATGCTCAGTATCAACAATTCGCTGGTATCAGTAGAATGTCGGACGTGTCCAAAAGAAACAGTTCTTGATACAGTACTGGTGACTCGAGAACAGCAGTATGTGTGCTGCTCGGAATCGGCAGGTTTGCGCATGCTCAGTGATGATCACTTGTTCAGCAGCATGTTTTAGTTTAATGTGTGTACTGTTGGAGAAACTAGAGAAGAACCCCATTCTCATACACCTCATACACATTCAAAAGTAAGTAACTTGAGTTATTTTGTTTTGAACGATTCAGTCCGATTTGGTGAACCGGTTCGACCGATTCACTAAAAAGAACCAGTTCAAATGAACGATTCGTTCACGAGCCGGACATCAGTAATGGATGAAGAATTTACCTTTTCATCCGAAGAAGATTGTGATTCCGATGAGGATCGTTTGCATTTTGAAGAGAGCGAATCGACCCATTCGAGGAATTTCCAGCAAGTTGCTATGATGAGTAAGTTATTAAGTCTGATTCTGATCATATAAAACTCATATTGTTTGTAGACATTTCTGCCTAGCTTTTGTCAGCATTGCCTGTTTGTAATTGTATGCCCTAAATATTGTTGACGTTCTATCATAGGAGTGGCCAACCCGCGGCTCGCGAGCCGCATGCGGCTCTTTGGCTGGTTTCATGCGGCTCTTACGTTCAGATCGAAGTTTGTGTTTGTTTGTTTTTAATGTGCGTGTTCGCTTCGCTTGAGTTCAATACGGAATTTTTAAGACTTAAATGAGCTTTCCCCTACTGGGAAACTTTGCGGTATATCAGACCTAAAATCCCTAAATCACCGAAACAACACGGCAGAAACACAATTGTAATGATGCCATTAAAAATTGCAGCCAGCACACGGTTATCTGGATAAGAGCAACATGTCTGCGGTGTGCGGAGAGCGATTTGCAAAACATGCAATGCTGAAATTTCAAAAGGGGGTGTATCTGCAAAGAGTTTCTTTATGTCGGGTTTAATTTATCACCTGAAATCCAAACATCACGATTGCCATTCTAAATATGAGAAGAACGCGGCGCAGAAAAGTAAAGTCAATCCGAGCATGCGCACTCCGTCTGTAGAGGACGTTTTTGAAAAGGCAGGAAAGTTTTCCAGTGATGATGCCAAGGCAAAAGGCATAACACAAAAAATTATGGATTTCATTGCCTTTTGAATTGAATTTTCATTTCGGTGCATCCCTAAAATATTATCGTTGGTGTGGCCCTCTGACACAATTCAGGTTTCTCATGTGGCCCCTTGTAAAAATTAATTGCCCACCCCTGCGGTATGGTCATCTCACGCACATGCGCATTTGACGAAAATACCGTAGTGAACTCAAGCGAAGTGAACACGCACATAAAAAAAAAAAAAACACAAAGTCTGTGTTTTCTACCCTGAAACACGTGAAATCAAAGCATCGATCTGTTCTGACTGACACTCACGTGAAAGAATTGCTTTGAGAGGCAACAACGGAATACGAGGCAGATTTGAAGGATTGTTTAAGGCAAGGAATGCCAAAAGTCCCACTAAGTAACATGCATAGTAAAAGAAAAACGCTATTGTAAATTATTATATTTTTGTTTGTGGAATTGGTTAAACTATGAGTTTGTGTGTGTGAGACAGTGCAGTGTTCATTGTTGAAAATGACTGTCCTGTGGTCTTAGAACTGTAGGAGTACATTTCTGTCATTATGTTGGTGTGTGACATTTACAATAAATCTGGCTGAGCAGAGGTGTGTGTGTGTGTGTGTGTGTGTGTGTGTGTGTGTGTGTGTGTGTGTGTGTGTGTGTAAGTAAGAGGAAGGGATGGGTGATGTTCATGTGTGCCCATGTGTATGATGTGGCTCTTTGCATAAACACAGTAAAAAATGTGGCTCTCGGTCTCTGACTGGTTGGCCACCCCTGCTGTAGACCATCTGTCATGGCACTTGTTAATGAGAAGATGTTGGGAACGGGCTACAAACTGTTCGTTGACGACTTCTGCACAAGTCCAGCACTGTTTAGAGATCTCCTAAAAAAGAACATCAGGGCATGTGGGAAAATTCAGTCCACAAACCCTCAAACCATCACCAACAAGCTTCTGAAAAAAGCTCCTCGAGGCCTCATCACTGGCTGAGAGAAGAGGATGTGCTGTTTGTAGAATGGAAGGATAAAAGGAAGGTCCAGATGTGCTCCATCATTCACAGAGGCACTGAAGGAAGCATTGTGCTACTTTTATTTTCATTACTTTCTTCTTCTTCTGTTTTTCTAATGTTCAAATACCAGTCTTATGCTTATTGTGTGAATGTTATTATTCCCAGTACATTTGGTTATCAGGCTGCTTTTCCTCAAACAGACGGAGGGAGAAAAGGACCACACACAGTCTCAGAATAATGTTTATAGGAATCTCCTTTTTATTGTATTTTCTTCAAAGTTAAAATATAAACTCATTACACATGTGACTTTTAACCCGTCACTATTCTGGATTGTTTCAGGACCGAATTCATGTATTTATATATAAAAAATAATGTTTTATGACGTACACATTTTTTTCTAAGGAACTTCAGCATCTTTGGATGATGTAAAGCCCAAAGTGTGTTCTTTTAAAAGAGATGTAAATTGTGTATGTAGCACACTGTTGTCAGGAACTTTTACCATTGAAAGTCAGGAAGGTCATTTTCAGCTGTGAGGCCCAAAAGTGGGGCTGAAACCGAACAGGGTTCAAGAAACCGGGTTTATTTTCATATAAGTAACAGTATTTAGTTCAGTAAACTTAAGTTCATTTAAAGGAGAATTCAGTGCTGTTTAGTTCAGTAAAGTCTTCATTTAATCCAAAACTATTCCATTCATTAAGTTCAATTATCCTCAAATTAATATTTTTACATTCAATAAAAACAAATCATCCAGTTTTCATTGATGTTTATTTAGTGAATAATGCATTTAATAAACAATTGGTTTCACTCAGAATGACTTTTATTTTTAATAAGTAGTAAAATGTGTTTTTTAATTAAACTCATCTGAAGCATAAAGATAAAATGCACCAGTTGGTTAAAAGAAAACATTTAAAAGTAAAACATTAATTCCAGCTCATAAATCCTATAAAACATGCAGCATTAAACATGAACTTCCAGCAGATGAACATCTCATAATACTGTCTGGAAGTGAGAAATGTACAGGTTGTTTTTACTCCATACACATGAACTTACTTTGATCAGAAACACAATCATACTCCAAATCAATTAATCAATAAAGTCAATAAAAGAATCCCAAACTGCTGTGTGTCTTGTCCTCGCTATTAATGACGTCATTAGAGCTCCACTACTTCTAATTACCTGCTGTGACAGTGAGCTCTAATACACATCACACTGCCACCTACTGGTCATTTATGATTCTGCAACATTCATAGAGTCACTCCGATCAACTTCCGGTTCTCAACTCGGATTCACTCGCTTTATACACAGTTTACAGCCGTTTTTATCTTATTTATGACTGTAATATCGCTCTTCTCTCAGGAACAACAGAAAAGCTTTGAAGACATGATATTTTATCCGCTCTTTACCTCTGTAATGTGCGCATGCGCATAGTGTCAGGTTAAAAGAGACCGGGTTACGTCACAGACGGAGGGCGGGGCATCTCCCTGTGATGTCACAGTAAGGCAACGTCTATAATTGGAAACGTCTCTGTTTCTCTCATTTCCAAAGTTTTTGCTTGTGAGTAAAGAGGCATAAACATGGAGCTCTTCAGAAGGTTGAGAAAGTTTTTTCAAACCAGAAGATCGAAGAAAACTAAGCAGATTGCTGAAATGAAGGAGAAGCTGGAACACATGGAGAAAGTAGTGAAAGACTTGGATGCATTTTCTCTTCTAATGATAGAGAAGTTAACAGAAGAGAAAGAAGAGAAAGCCATTCTGCTACAGACGGTGCAAAAGCTGGAGGCTACTTTGGCTTCTGAGCGAAAGCAGCAGGAACAGAATATAACTGAGAGAAGCCAGAGCTGGGCGAGAGAACAAAAACAACTGGAGGAACGTGTTGCTCAGCTTGAGTTTATTTTGGATCAGACCACCATGAAGCTCCAGTCTTCCCTGAAAATCCATGAGGAACTGGAGCAAACTGTAGACTGTGAGAGAGAGCTGGACAATTGAACAAAAGAAAGTGGAGGAACATGTTGTTCAACTTGAGGTCACTTTGGAACAGACCACCATGGAGCTCCAGTCTTCCTGAAAATCAATGAGGAACTGGAGCAAACTGTAGAATGTGAGAGAGAGCTGGATGAGAAAACAAAAACAACTGGAGGAACATGTTGCTCAGCTTGAGGTCACTTTGGAACAGACCACCATGGAGCTCCAGGATACTCAGAATCACTGTGAGAAAGTAAAAAATAGTGCAGAGCAGGAGAAAGATCATTTGATCAGAGACAAAGAGCGACTGGAGGAACGTGTTGCTCAGTTGGAGGCCGCTTTGGATTTTAAAGAAAAACAAGAGGATGAAAGAGAGAAAACTAAACTTGACATAGAGGAGAGGAACAACTTACAGCTTCAGACCAACAGGGGGCTCCAGGATACCCAGAATCTCTGTGAGGAAGAAAAGAAGACTTCAGAGAATAAAACAGATCATTATATGAGAGTCCGAGAGCGATGGGAGGAAAGTGTTGATCAGCTGAGACAAGAAAACATTCAAAAGAAAAGGAGAAATAGAAAAAAAAGAAGACGACAAGAGAAACAGAGAGTCTGAACATGCCTTTTTCCTCTTTCTGTTTCTCTTATGGCTATTTATGATAGTTTTACACTTATAGTCAATAGTATAAAGCTGAGTGTAAATCTATTGTATCTTGTAGATCGTCTCGTCTTTTGATCATTTTTTATTTCTGTCTTTTCAAATCTTTTTTTTTTATCTTTTTTTAAATCTTGATTTTAATCTTTTACTACAAAGATTCACAATAAACACTATTAACAACCATGATTTTTGTCTTCCTTACAAACGCTGTATGACCTCCTCATGGATTCTTCCACTTAGTTTATATCCCTCTTGTGGGGCAGGGGGCTGTGGCTCGGGGTCATAATGCTGAGGGGGGGGAGGTCAGGAGGGAGAGGGAAACTGGTCCTCAGTGCCACATTGTGCAAAACACCACACACCCTGATAATCTTACACATTTTCCGGTGGTATAAAAGTCTTCCACCTGAGACATCCAGGGGATTTGATGTTCTCCTGTATTCCATGCAGTCGGGCATCTCCTCCTCCTGCGCTCCCGTAGTGGAATGTGATGGTGAGACGCCGCTGATTACATATTTAGAGTGAATTTTTATTTAACATTTGAGTTGGATTTTATAATAAGGTGTTTATGAAATAACTATCACTCAGTACAAACCCAAATAACCTGCAGGATTTCATCTTCATGATCACAACACTTCAAACAAAACATCTACAGTACATACAGGATTCAGGGCCATTTTTCGATATTTATATGTTACAGTAATTTTGTATTATTTATATTAGGAGTCTTTAACGACTCTGTGCATATGTTTAAAAAATGACCATGTTACTGGATGTACAATGATCCTAATTGTGTTCATGTATTACAAACACTTTATTGGGAGCACCTATGTCCAAAAACGTATGACCACCAGGCTGAAATAGTCCACGCAGAAACAAAACAGAGTAAGAACAGGAGTTTTGAGGGTTGGGATTTGGACTGTAGTTTATGTTAACAGTCTGCTACACTGACTCAGGACTACAGTTTGTATCTGATCATCACTTCACCTCAACATCATTTAGCTGTAATAAATGGACATTCAGTGAAACCCAGATGAGGACGGGTTCCCTCTTGAGTCTGGTTCCTCTCAAGGTTTCTTCCTTATGCCGTTATTCCTTTCATATTTCTCATTTCTCAGAGACGCCAAGGTTTTTACTTGTATGTTCCTTTCTTTAATAATGCAGTAATTTCTGTAGCACTCAGCGATTCTCCTCTGTCTTGCACTTTAGACATTTTGCCTCAGTGTGCTCTAGTAGTCTAGTGTTTTTAGTCATTTTTATTATTTAAAAAAAATTAAAACCATTTTGCAGGAGACTCCTGAATGATTTTATTCTTCCAAAACCCACACAATCGAGTATTTTAAAGACTGCACCCGTATTCACCAATCAAATCTTACAAATCCAGCAGTGCCATCATGCAGCATTACACACGGGGGTCACCACAGCATTTATATGTTTACAGTAATTACACTGATCATTAACACTGTGATTATGGTCGGTATATAAGGAAGTGCTGAATGTGTGATTAGAATCAGCAGTAATGAAGCAGTAATGAGCACAACATCTCTTATTCTTGAAGGCTGATTTATCAAGAGTAATAAATGTGTCAGAAGAACAGACAGCCAAGAGTTGAAGTTGTGGACGGGACAGAGGGTCATGAAGCGCCCATAAGAGAATTACATGCTACTTTTTAGAGAATAATGAGGAATGTGGGCGTTACACATGTAGCTGAAGAGGGTTTATCAAGACTGTGTGTGGACTGTGTTATTGGGAACCTCCATGGAACTGCCTGGATTTATTTTTACTGCATAAAGTCTAATACTTTAACACCACAATCCTGGATTCTGAACTTAGTTTCTTTCTTTATTTGGTATTTTAACTTTGTTATTGGATTTGTTGCTATTGATAATAAATCACAAGATCACAATAATCCCATTACATGTTTATGTGATTTTATTGTATCATGCAGTAATAATGTGCTTGTGCTGTATTACAAATTCTTCTTCTTCCTCTTTCGGCTTCTCCCATAAGTCTCCATACCCTCTGTCCTCTACATCTGCCTCTTTCATCCCAGCCACCTGAATGTCTTCCTCACCACATCCATAAACCTCCTCTTTGGTCTTCCTCTTTCCTTCTTCCTGGCGGCTCCATCCTCAGCATTCTCCTACTGATATACCCCATGTCTCTCCTCTGCACATGTCCAAACCATCTCAATCTCGCCTCCCTCACCTGGACTCCAAAATGTCCTACATGCGCTGTCCCTCTAAAAAAACTCATTTCTGATCCTGTTCATCATCTTCAATCCCAATGAAAATCTAAACATCTTTAGCTCTGCTACCTCCAGCTCCACCTCCGGTCTTTCAGTAAATGCTATTGTTTCTAATCCATACAACATCTCAGGTCTCACCACAGTCCTATAAACTTTCCCTTTCACTCTCACAGATACTCTTCTATCACAAATCACTCCTGCTGTTACTCTTCTCCACCCGCTCCACCCTGCCTGTACTCTTTCCTTCACTTCTCTAACACACTCTCCATTACTTTGCACTGTTGACCCCAGGTACCTGAACTCCTCCACCTTCTCCACCTCTTCTCCCTGCAACCGCACCAATTCACTGCCCTCCCTCTCCTTCACACACATGTACTCTGTCTTACTCCTACTGACTTTTATTCCTCTTCTCTCCAGCGTATACCTCCACCTCTCTAGGCTCTTCTCAACCTGCTCACTACTCTCACCACAAATCACAAATATCATCCATAAACATTATAGTCCACAGAGACTCCTGTATGACCTCGTCCTTCAACCTGTCCATCACCACTGCAAACAGGAAAGGGCTTAGAGCCAATCCTAGATGCAGTCTAACCTTCACCTTAAACCAGTCTGTTGTTCCTACTGAACACTTCACTGCTGTCACACTGCACCACCCTCACATACTTTTTTGACACACCAGACTTTCTCATACAATACCACAACTCCTCTCTCCACCCTGTCATACACTTTCTCTAAACACTTTCTCATTAAGTGCATTAAGATGCTGGAGATCTTTCACTCGGTGGTCATGAGCCTACTGTGGTTTCTGAGGAAGTGGCATTTTACTCAGTAATGTCAGCAGCAGTAATAAACTCATTTGCATGGCTAAAACTATTATTGGGCAAAACCTGGGAACATTTGAGTCAGTGAGTTTTCTGAATATTTTGCCACTGAGATTTTGAGAGAGATGTTTTTATTTATGCACATTGGACATCAACCTTCTCAGCAGCAGGTTCCATAGTGTAGTGGTCATCATGTCTGCTTTACACGCAGAAGGTCCTGGGTTTGAGCCCCAGTGGAGCCTTGCCCTTGGCCCTTTTCTTCTCATTTTGGAATGCTTTTTCTCCATTTCTGTTACAAGCACAATGCAGAAACATGCAAAACTTTTTATTTATTTCCAGGATTGAGTAACAATTTGTGAGTAATATATAAACCTCATTCTTGTTTACAACCTGCATGGTTCCACTGGAAGTTAAACCCAAGACCTTATGTGTGTAAAGCAGATGTGTTTTTTGTTATTCGTATTTAAATATTCTTCAAGCACTATTACTCAACATTTAATTGGGAGATATTATTCTTGTTTTAAATGTTTTTTATTCTGTAAACTACTCAAAATTATAAAGCAGCATCAGTGGTTGCTTCGAATCAAAATATAGTAAATATATTCTCCCGGTAAATTAACATGTCTGCAGATTAGTTTTACGGTCATTGCTTCTTAATTTTGCCGTTTCTATTCGGAGAAATAAAATTTTTCCTTCGGTTTGGTGTGAAATCTAGCAGTAAATCCTACAGTAGCTACCATGAGCCCTATCGACCGTTGCTATGGTGAAGACACCAGCTGAAACTCATTGCGGACCCACCACCGATTCTCTTTTAATGTCTACAGAGACATTAGAGAAAGGAGAAGTGGAGAAGAGTGGAGGTTTGGGTGGGTTCTTTAAATGTTGGTACTATAACTGGTAAAGAAAGAGAGATAGATGATATGATAGAGAGGAAAAGGTAGATATGTTGTGTGTCTGGGAGACCAAATGGAAAGTGAATAAGACCAGGAACATTGGAGGTGTTTAAACTGTTTTATCATGGTGTGGATGGAAAGAGAAATGGTGTAGGGGTGATTCTGAAGGAAGAGTACAGTAAGAGTGTAGTGGAGGTGAAGAGAGTTTCTGATAGGGTGATGATCGTGAAGCTGGAAGTTGAAGGGGTGATGATAAATGTAATCAGTGCTTATGCTCCACAAGTCGACTGTGAGATGGAGGAGAAGGAAAAATTCTGAAATGAGTTAAATGAAGTGGTAGATGGTGTACCTAGAAATGAAAGATTGGTGATTGGGGCAGACTTTAATGGGCATGTAGGTGAAGGGAACAGAGGTGATGAGGAGGTGATGGGCAGGTATGGCCTGAAGGAGAGGAATGTGGAAGGGCAGATGGTGGTAGATTTTGCTAAAAGGATGGAAATGGCAGTGGTGAACACATATTTTAAGAAGAAGGAGGCATATGAGGAGCTGTAGGAGAACTTGTACACTAAGAAAGGAGAAAAGTATTTGTATCGATTGGCCAGGCAGAGGAACCGAGCTGGGAAGGATGTGCTGCAAGTTAGAGCAATAAAGGATGAAGATAGAAATGTGTTGACTAGTGAGGAGAGTGTGTTGAGAAGATGGAGGGAGTATTTTGAGCAGCTGATGAATGAGGAAAATGAGAGAGAGAGAAGGTTGGATGATGTGGAGATGGTGAAGCAGGAAGTGGATAGGATTAGTAAGGAGGAAGTGAGAGCAGTGATTAAGAGGATGAAGAGTGGAAAGTCGGTAGGACCAGGTGACATGGAGATGTTTAGGAGAGATTTCAGTGGAGTTTTTAACAAAATTGTTTAACAGGATTTTGGAAGGTGAGAAGATGCCTGAGGAATAGAGAAGGAATGTGCTGGTACCGATCTTTAAGAATAAGGGAGATGTGCAGACCTGCAGTAACTACAGGGGAATAAAGTTGATCAGTCACACCATGAAGTTATGGGAAAGAGTAGTGGAAGCCAGGCTGAGAGAAGACAGTGTGCAACAGAATAGTTTCATGCCGAGGTACAGCACCACAGATGCATGATTTGCTTTGAGAATGTTGATGGAGAAGTATAGAGAAGGTCAGAAGCAGTTGCATTGTGAGTTTGTGGATTGTAGAGGACAGAGTAGTATGGAGACGAATGATCCCCTAATGGGAGCAGCCAAAAGAAGTAGTAGTTATGTGTAGAAATATTAGTTGTATTGTTTTTACTGACAAATTCAGGGGTGTAGACAACATTTCAAAATTTAGAGGAACAGAAGTGTCAAATGTAATAATAATAATAAAATGGTATAATTGACAGGGTTTATTTTCTCTTACTCCTTTTAGACTGGGTCTTGAAAACGTGAACACAGGAATTTACATTGTTAAATGTAAATTTTCCCCAAATCCCCCAGGTATTCTACACCAGATCAAATGACCCCTGACCCACACAATAATGCAGTGCTGCACACTAAGTTACCCTTCATCTGATAAAACTTAAACTAGACATGGATTATAATGAAGTTATCTCACCCTGTTTAGCAAGTCTAATTTCACAATCTATTTTTTCCAGTTTATATACACACACACACATATATACTTAGTAAATGATAACACAAGTGAACACAATATGCAGTTTTTAAATGATGGTTTTGATTATTAAGGAAAAACAAAATCCAAAACTACATGCCCCTGTGTGAAAAAGTGTTTGCCCCCTAACCCTAATAAATGGTTGGGCCGCCCTTAGCAGCAACAACTGCCATCAAGCGTTTGTGATAACTTGTGATGAGTCTGTTACAGCGCTGTGGAGGAATTTTGGTCACTCCAAGGTCATGCCACATCATCTCAATAGTATTCAGGTCAGGACTTTGACTAGGCCACTCCAAAGTTTCATTTGGTTTTTCTTCAGCCATTCAGAGGTGGACTTGCTGGTATGTTCTGGATCATTGTCCTGCTGCAGAACCCAAGTTCGCTTCAGCTCGAGGTCAGGAACAGATGTTTGGACATTTTCCTTCAGGATTTTTTAGTAAACAGCAGAATTCATGGTTTAATTTATCACAGCAAGTCTTCCAGAAGCAGCAAAACAGCCCCAGACCATCACACTACCACCACCATATTTCACTGTTAGTATGATCTTCTTTTTCTCAAATGCAGTGTTACTTTTACACCAGATGTAATGGGACACACACCTTCCAAAAGATGCATCTTTTGTCTCGTCAGTACACAGAGTATTTTCCCAAAAGTCTTTGGGATCATCAAGATGTTTTCTGGCAAAACAGAGACGAGTCTTTATGTTCTTTTTGCTCAGCAGCTGTTTTCGTCTTAGAACTTTGCCATGTACACCATTTTGAGTCATGAACACTAACCTTAAATATTGTGTGTGTTTTGTTTCTATTATTAAAATGTTGGACTTCATTTAAATTTAACTAAAAATAAAATCCACATGATAAAATGTTGGAAAAATTGGAAAAAAGTAAATTAAATTAAAATAAAGGTTAAAAAGTTAAATTAAATTAAAATTTAATATATTTATTTCAATAACTCCATTCAGTTTAATCAATTCAGTAAAAAAAATAAAAATTATTGGTTCAGTAATTTTGACTTCTTTGATTTAGTTCAAGTTACTCGGTTCAAAAGAGTTAAATAATAAAGTCCAGAAGAGTCGGTTCACTGGTTTCCACTATTTTCACTATCATACGACACTCAGTCACATGACGCTAATTAAACAGTTCCTCATCGTCATTATCACACAATATGAACAGTTCAGACTCATATACACGTTACTGATTAACCAACACACATCTTTACCTTTTAATACCACAAAACTCAGAAATCCCATTGTTCAAGATCTGAGTTTGCATTTTCTCACACACAATGACATCAGTACACATCTAATTCCATATACAACCATTTTTACACATTACAAACTGTGTACTCACCAAAATCCAAAGAAATAAACATGTAGGTATGTATTTTATCCTCTTTGACTTTATTTTCTTGCTCTGAATTATGCTGCTGCTCATCTCTTCCATACATCATACATTCTTATAGGAAAACCAAGGACCAATTAACATCTGTTTACAGGCTGCATTTGGCCCTGGGACCAGATTTTGGATCCCCCTGAGATAACTAGAGTGCTCATGGAGAAGTTATTTCCAAATCTCCCAAAACACACTGAATTTAAAGATTTAACTCTATTTTTTTGTCTTCTACAAGTTACTAGTAAGTGTGCCATTACTGCCACCTAGCGGTTGATTGACAAATAAATTCTCCAATACACTCCTCCAGACAGGCAGGTACATATCTGTATTGTATTGTATTGTATGTTGTATGTTAAAAAAAAAAAAAAACTGAAACAAATAAAGGAAATAAAAAAATGACTGTAAATTGGTTTCCATAGAACATGTAAAAATTTGAAGCAGAAGTCAGAACAAAAAAACACAGGTAGAGACGGGACAGAACTCACTCTTTCTAATGTGTTAAAATAAATCCAGACCTGGATGGTTGCCCAACGAGGAGAGGTCACATACACAAAGCCCAGCACATCAGGCACAGGTCAACAGACATTCAGTATTCAGATCTAACAGCATTTGCAAACTTCATATGTAATAAAAAATAAAGCAGAGGCAGGCAAAATATCCCTGTGCCCAAGACTAAGGAACAGCTCATGTATTTCCTAGGAATGTGGTTGCAGGAATTTTCAGGACTGGAAACTTTCCTTAGGAATTATCAGGAATATTTAGGTATTAACATATTAAAGGTATTAAAGTTATAAATTACAAAATTGCAAGTTATCCTATAACAGGGAACTTAAATGTAGTTAAAAAATAACTTGCTTGATAATCAACCAGATTGAATGCAGTTTCAGTTGAATTTCTACCTGCACATTCATCAATCACATGCACACAGCACACTTACTGCAGGGCTCCTGAGACCGCACTACATGCACTGTGTTTTCTTCATGTAAACAATGAGTCACGCCTCAAAAAGGTTAAAAACCACTGCCTTATGGGTAATAAAAGACCAATAATCAGGATCTCAGGTCTACATTCCTTACTATTGAAGTAAACAGGACCAATACAGAACAGTTCATCAGACAGGAAGTCACTTATAGTTACTCAAGTACAGTAACAAAGTACATTTACTCAAACACTTTACATCACACACATACACACACACACACACACACACACACACACATGTTCAGCTCTGCTCGGTGTCTTTCTCCTTTGTCTCCTCGTCACCAGTCACTAAAACAGAGCACACTGATTAGTCCCATCAGCCACAGATCTGCTTCTCACCGCTGTTTCCCCGGCTCCACCCTCCATTCACCAACCGCCGTGCACGCACCCGCTGCTCCATCCAGCAGTAGTGTTCAGGTGTTGTGAGGTGAATCCAGTGTTAACCCTGTCAGAATAACTGCTGAAAGATCATCCACTTTCTTGTGCCAATCCATGTGATTAATTATAAAGTACAGATGTTTAAGTGAATCAGGTTCTGCCCACATTAACTGTCAGCTATATTGCTTTCAGAGCTCAAAATGAACAAAGCACTAAAGCTGCAAGAAAATACCTCAACTTCAGTTTCTGTCAAATTCCTTTTCTTTAAGGACATCAAACATCACTGACTTTACTAAAGTGGATTTCAAGAAAAAATACCATCATTGAATGCTCTCTGTGATGAAGAGACATTAGACATGATTGAAATTCAAAATCTTTATTTATTTAATAGTGTTTATTGTGTCTCGCTGTAGTAAAAGTGTTCAGACTCTCTGTTTCTCTTGTCTTCTTTTTTCTATTTCTCCTTTTCTTTTGAATGTTTTCTTGTCTCAGCTGAGCAACAATTTCCTCCCATCGCTCTCGGACTCTCATATAATGATCTGTTTTATTCTCTGAAGTCTTCTTTTCTTCCTCACAGAGATTCTGGGTATCCTGGAGCCCCTGTTGGTCTGAAGCTGTAAGTTGTTCCTCTCCTCTATGTCAAGTTTAGTTTTCTCTTGTTTTTCCTCAAAATCCAACGTGGGCTCAAACTGAGCAACACGTTCCTCCAGTCGCTCTTTCTCTCTGATCAAATGATCTCTCTCCTGCTCTGCACTATTTTTATTTTCTCACAGTGATTCTGAGTATCCTGGAGCTCCATGGTGGTCTGTTCTAAAGTGACCTCAAGCTGAGCAACATGTTCCTCCACTTTCTTTTCTTTCTTGCAGTGAAGAATCACTTACACTCTGTTTGCTCTCTAATCAGACTGACGACATAAATGAGGTTGGAATGAACACAGAAGTGAAGTCAAGTAGATTCTAAATAAAACTCACAAACATGCATGAGGTTGTTCACCATTCATGGTGAGATGTTCAGCTCTGCTCGTGTCTTTCTCCTTTTCTCCTCATCACCAGTCACTAAAACAGAGCACACTGATTAGTCCCATCAGCCACAGATCTGCTTCTCACCGCTGTTTCCCCGGCTCCACCCTCCATTCACCAACCGCCGTGCACGCACCCGCTGCTCCATCCAGCAGTAGTGTTCAGGTGTTGTGAGGTGAATCCAGTGTTAACCCTGTCAGAATAACTGCTGAAAGATCATCCACTTTCTTGTGCCAATCCATGTGATTAATTATAAAGTACAGATGTTTAAGTGAATCAGGTTCTGCCCACATTAACTGTCAGCTATATTGCTTTCAGAGCTCAAAATGAACAAAGCACTAAAGCTGCAAGAAAATACCTCAACTTCAGTTTCTGTCAAATTCCTTTTCTTTAAGGACATCAAACATCACTGACTTTACTAAAGTGGATTTCAAGAAAAAATACCATCATTGAATGCTCTCTGTGATGAAGAGACATTAGACATGATTGAAATTCAAAATCTTTATTTATTTATTAGTGTTTATTGTGTCTCGCTGTAGTAAAAGTGTTCAGACTCTCTGTTTCTCTTGTCTTCTTCTTTTTTTTCTATTTCTCGTTTTCTTTTGAATGTTTTCTTGTCTCAGCTGAGCAACAATTTCCTCCCATCGCCTCGGACTCTCATATAACGATCTGTTTTATTCTCTGAAGTCTTCTTTTCTTCCTCACAGAGATTCTGGGTATCCTGGAGCCCCCTGTTGGTCTGAAGCTGTAAGTTGTTCCTCTCCTCTATGTCAAGTTTAGTTTTCTCTCTTCGTCCTCTTGTTTTTCCTCAAAATCCAACGTGGGCTCAAACTGAGCAACACGTTCCTCCAGTCGCTCTTTCTCTCTGATCAAATGATCTCTCCTGCTCTGCACTATTTTTACTTTCTCACAGTGATTCTGAGTATCCTGGAGCTCCATGGTGGTCTGTTCCAAAGTGACCTCAAGCTGAGCAACATGTTCCTCCACTTTCTTTTGTTCTCTTGTCCAGCTCTCTCTCTCACATTCTACAGTTTTCTCCAGTTCCTCATGGATTTTCAGGAAGACTGAGCTCCATGGTGGTCTGTTCTAAAGTGACCTCAAGCTGAGCAACATGTTCCTCCACTTTCTTTTGTTCTCTTGTCCAGCTCTCTCTCTCACATTCTACAGTTTTCTCCAGTTCCTCATTGATTTTCAGGAAGACTGGAGCTCCATGGTGGTCTGTTCCAAAATAAACTCAAGCTGAGCAACACGTTCCTCCAGTTGTTTTGTTCTCTCGCCCAGCTCTGGCTTCTCTCAGTTATGTCCTGTTCCTGCTGCTTTCGCTCAGAAGCCAAAGTAGCCTCCAGCTTTTGCACCGTCTGTAGCAGAATGGCTTTCTCTTCTTTCTCTTCTGTTATCTTCTCTATCATTAGAAGAGAAAATGCATCCAAGTCTTTCTACTTTCTCCATGTGTTCCAGCTTCTCCTTCATTTCAGCAATCTGCTTAGTTTTCTTTGTTCTTCTGCTTTGAAAAACTCTCTAAACCTTCTGAAGAGCTCCATGTTTATGCCTCTTTACTCACAAGCAAAAACCTTGGAAATGAGAGAAACAGAGACGCATTCCCAATTATAGACGTTGCCTTACTGTGACGTCACAGGAGATGCCCGCCCTCCGTCTGTGACGTAACCCGGTCTCTCTTAACCTGACACTATGCGCATGCGCACATTACAGAGGTAAAGAGCGGATAAAATATCATGTCTTCACAGCTTTTCTGTTGTTCCTGAGAGAAGAGCGATATTACAGTCATAAATAAGATAAAACGGCTGTAAACTGTGTATAAAGCGAGTGAATCCGAGTTGAGAACCGGAAGTTGACCGGAGTGACTCTATGAATGTTGCAGAATCATAAATGACCAGTAGGTGGCAGTGTGATGTGTATTAGAGCTCACTGTCACAGCAGGTAATTAGAAGTAGTGGAGCTCTAATGACGTCATTAATAGCGAGGACAAGACACACAGCAGTTTGGGATTCTTTTATTGACTTTATTGATTAATTGATTTGGAGTATGATTGTGTTTCTGATCAAAGTAAGTTCATGTGTATGGAGTAAAACAACCTGTACATTTCTCACTTCCAGACAGTATTATGAGATGTTCATCTGCTGGAAGTTCATGTTTAATGCTGCATGTTTTATAGGATTTATGAGCTGGAATAAATGTCCAAAACCTCAATTCAACACTGAGTGATTTTGTAGTTTGGTAGATATTAGATCTTTTGATGTATTATTCTTTTTTAAATATCTGTGTTTTAAATACACATTTATAAATATCAAGGCTTTTACTGGGTAATAAATTAAAAACATAAAGTCATAATTTACTGAAATGAAATTGAAAACATCAAAATACAACAAAAAATAAATAAAAATGACTATCAATATGTTTAAAACTAGAATAAATCTGGTTCAGACAGTTAAATACAGTGCAGTATTACAGCCTTATTTTAAATTAATTTTATAAACACAGTTTGTCATTATAATAATAATAATATATTATATTATATAATAATACTTTATTGCAATAGGGTGCTTTAGTACCTAAAGGTCTACATTTAAACATACTTTTATATTCTAAAATTATACATTTTTATGATTATTATTATATGAAGATTTCCACATTTATATGATTTATCCTACAGATTAATCACTATAAAGAAAATAGAAACATACACAAGAATGTTATTAACAACTTGTACACTGTACTGCACGATCCATGTGGAATATAATGTGCATATAATATTGAATATTGTGAATGTAAACAAACATTCAGCAGTAGTTGAAAAAAATCAGGTCAGTCTCTGAGCATAAGCACTGAATCACTTGGAATTTACTCGCTCAATAATAAAAACTCTTTGCTATAGTTGTGAGGTGACTGATACACAAAGCCATGGAGCAGTTGGACACTGGGGAGACAATCAGATGAATGAAAGTAGAAAATGTGATAAAACCCTAAAGTTTATTGTGAGATTTGAGTCGTGATCGTTCAGATGCACAGTGTAGCAGCAATGACACAAACTTCACTTCACAACAAGAGCAAAAATACATGAATGAAAAATGAATGAACTTAAAATTCATCAAATGGAAAAAAAATCCAATGTTATTTAAACTTTGGAGAAAAAATCTTATATTCTGTTATTCAATTCTCTCATACTGACCACTGGATGTTCTACACGGCACCTCATGGTAAAGACTCTCTGATGACAGGAGACTCCACCATGATGCCGAGGCGATAAGAAGATCAGTAACATCCTGACACTGAGTTACAGTACAGTGGTCCGGGTCATACAGAGGTTTTCAAGACGTGTTCCACTCAGAACAGACCTCACAAGGGTCCATCAAAGAAGTCGAGTCCTCGTGCTGTGCGTCAGGTGCAGAAGCTGCTTCAGAAAACAGACACACGAGTGCTGCAGCATCGCTTTAATCACTTCTTATTTCAAGAAATCTTACCAAGTGTAATTATTTTACTGCACTGGCAAATCATTTGACTTGTTTCTAGTCTGTAGAGTTTCTTCTTAAATCATGCTTTTATTTCTTTATTTTGACGGATATTTTTTGCAGTGGACGCGTCATAATGTGTGCTGTGTGTTTTATCTCTGACCACCGAGCACCATAGAGTGAATAAAATGTATTAATATTCTTCATTCATACAATTCGTACAAGATGATTCATACAAATCAATACAATTCATTTTAGAATTGTATTAATAGTGTAAAGAGTAAAGTTTGAAGTCATCGAGGATGTAACACGACTTTAAAAAAGAGCTGGAATAAATAGAGTGAGAACAGCAGCCGCTGCACAGACTCCAGATCACACACTCTCATACAGTATTAGAAAAGCACTTGTATTCCTCTCAACCGAGAACAGAAAGCTGAGGGTACATTGGGAACAAGTTTCCCAAAACTGTATAGTTGCAATCTGGAAAACATTTTGCCTGAATCATTATTTCTGCTCATTTATGCTGTGCAGATGATTGTGTGGATCCATAGGGTAGTGGTCATCACATCTGCTTTACACACAGAAGGTCCTTCCAGTGGAACCATGCAGGTTGCAAACATGAGTGAGGTTTATATATTACTCACAAATTGTTACTCAATCCTGGAAATAAATAAACAGTTTTGCATGTTTCTGCATTGTGGTTGAAACAGAAATGGAGGAAAAGCATTCCAAAATTAGAATGAGAGACTCAAGGGTATGGCTCCACTGGGGGTCGAACCCAGGACCTTCTGCGTGTAAAGCAGATGTGATGACCGCTACACTATGGAACCTGCTGCTGAGAAGGTTGATGTCTAATGTGCATAAATAGAAACATATCTCTCAAAATCTAACTGGAAAAATATAAATTAAACTTAGAAAACTCACTGACTTAAATGTCACAATCATCTCCACTGTTTTGGGCATGAGCTTTATGAGAGTCTCCTCACTGTTCACATAAGGCTACATAACCCCTACAGAGAGACTGCAGGAGTTCATGTCTCATAGACTCTTTCTCTGCTTCGATCTTGTCCAAAATCACAGACAAAAACGTCTCTGCTAAAGACTAAATAAGACGAAAGAAAAGGATCATCCAATATCCAACTAAATCACACATGTCCTCAAATCATGTATATAAAACAAATATTAAGGAGTTAAGACTTGACTGTAGACCAGGTTTAGGAAAACTATTAGACTTTGTTTAAACCAAAACCTGAAGTAAACGTTTTTACACCAAAAACAATATCTACTGTTCATTTTAAAAACATCAGGGCACTGAATTCACTTTTACAAATGAGATAATAAATCATAACTGGCATCATGAAGAGTTTCCAATGCACAAGCGATGAGGGATTGTGTTTTGTTGTGTTTGTGCTGTGCAGCATCGATTCGAGGTCTTTTAGCAGTCGTGGTTGTGACGTGTCTGATGCAGTTCTTCATGGGTCCTGCATATAAAATAAATAAATAAATAATAGAACAAAACTGCATGTTTTCTCTCTGCATAATGAATACAGTCTACAATCTGATCATTTCTGTACATGTTAAAGGTGTGTTGTGTAAAATAATTTACTAAATGAAATGAAAGCTGCTCAGATCACACTAATGATATTATATGTTTATTTGATAAAAGCGTATCATGCAGTAATAATGTGCTTGTATCGTCTTACACACTGAAGACATAAACATCAACACTATAGATACCTTTAAGTGCCAGAAGCTGGTTTTCAACACTTTCATTCCTGTGGAAAAGAAAATTCTTTATGGTTATGAATAACAATATTTTTATGGTTATGTAGAGAATCCATCATGCAATACTCTGTGTACCGTGTTTCTATATAAATGATGTACTTGAATAAAGTACTGGGTTAAAAGTCACATGTATCATGTATGTATATTTAACATTTTATGAAGATATCATTAAAATGTAGATTTCTACAAACATTTATCTGAGAATATTTCTGGTCCTTTTCTCCTCACAGATGTAAAATAGACTCAGATTTTCCATCCACATGCAGATCACCAGGTCGCTGTCGCTTTTTCTTTCCTTTTTTATTTCTTGTAAACAAAGCTCAGTTATCACGAGCTGGAAAGAGCTGCATTCCACTTCCTGCCAGGTGCGTCACAGTGCACATCACGCGCTCTTTCACCACTAAGAGCTTCTAAAGATGAATAAGAATATTTTTATGGTTATGTAGAGAATCCATCATGCAATACTCTGTGTACCGTGTTTCTATATAAATGATGTACTTAAATAAAGTACTGGGTTAAAAGTCTCATGTATCATGTATGTATATTTAACATTTTATGAAGATATCATTAAAATGTAGATTTCTACAAACATTTATCTGAGAATATTTCTGGTCCTTTTCTCCTCACAGATGTAAAATAGACTCAGATTTTCCATCCACATGCAGATCACCAGGTCGCTGTCGCTTTTTCTTTCCTTTTTTATTTCTTGTAAACAAAGCTCAGTTATCACGAGCTGGAAAGAGCTGCATTCCACTTCCTGCCAGGTGCGTCACAGTGCACATCACGCTCTTTCACCACTAAGAGCTTCTAAAGATGAATAAGAATATTTTTATGTTTATGTAGAGAATCCATCATGCAATACTCTGTGTACCGTGTTTCTATATAAATGATGTACTTAAATAAAGTACTGGGTTAAAAGTCTCATGTATCATGTATGTATATTTAACATTTTATGAAGATATCATTAAAATGTAGATTTCTACAAACATTTATCTGAGAATATTTCTGGTCCTTTTCTCCTCACAGATGTAAAATAGACTCAGATTTTCCATCCACATGCAGATCACCAGGTCGCTGTCGCTTTTTCTTTCCTTTTTTATTTCTTGTAAACAAAGCTCAGTTATCACGAGCTGGAAAGAGCTGCATTCCACTTCCTGCCAGGTGCGTCACAGTGCACGTCACGCGCTCTTTCACCACTAAGAGCTTCTAAAGATGAATAAAACTAAGAACTCGCCCACACGGGGAATAAAAACCTCCCATGTGTCGTTAAAATCCTGCACTCATTGGTTACATTTTCTATGGAACATGTTGTTTCCACACTGCTACTGGCTGAAAATAAAAGATTGGAAATGAAAGGTGGTGCAAAGCAAAACATCACCACAAACACCTGCAGAGTTCAGTTGTATCACTGATAAGATTCTACCTGTCTTTGACTTTTTTTAGTGGTTACTCTCATTTGTTTATTAACACTATATTCTACCAGCCATATTTATTTTTTACCACCAAGATGTCATTCTTTATGCAAAAGTTACTCTAAAACAGATACAAACAAAAGACCAAAAATGCTCTACAGTATGTTGTTCAGTGGAACCTTATCTTTTCAAATAAACAGGAATTTGCAGCAATTGTGTGTTTGGATGCGTTTGTGACTCGTTATTACAATTATAGTGTAAGTACTGTTTTTATGCATGTTGTTTGTGTGTATTGTTTACACAAATTTAGAAAATATATTCGTTATAAGCGTTCCATTGAAAAACAGTGATCTAAAATCGATGCTTGAGGCTTAGACCTTTAGAATGATATATAATTTATCATGATAGCTTATACCCCTTTTCATTTAATCTATTGTTAACTTACACCAGCAAACAGTGGTCACTTCAGGTGGCTGCTTTTGAACTGTAGGCTCCGCCTCCTCTGGTCAGGCTCTTGCTCTTCATTGGTCCTTTTTTCCCAGGTGACTCCACCTACATATAGTAGAGAGCTGAAGACAGAGCCAACACAAGGAGGGGGGAGTAGAAGAAAACAGCACAGACACGTAACAGCGGCATCCTGGTGCATGTTAAAAATAAAGTAACTCCATTACCGTTACCGTATGGTGCGTTACCTGTTACTTTTTTAAATGAATGAATTTGGGCTGAAGTGTAGACTACAGTCTGACCTGTTTACAGCAGCGACGCAGTGTAGTATTGGAGGATAAACCACTGTAAACACAAAGAAGATGCACTGTGGGTGTGTCTCAGTTTATTCAGGTCTGTGCGGCAGTAATGGCGAGTCGAGGCGAGAGCAAGACGAGTTTCTCAAAGTGGAAATATGCTCATTATTTCACTTTAGTTGAGTATAAAGACAAAAACTTTTAGTCTAATGTAAGCTGTGTCTTTCTGGTTTGAAGCTCGTATCTACTGCGATAGCAACACCTCCAGAAACTCCATGCCTGAGGAGCTAGAAGCTAGAAGCTAACCCGGTGTTCTGTTCTACATTGTTGATAGTTTTCATACTTCAGCTGTGAAAGGAACATTTTTAAGAGCTCAACACAACAGCTTTTATGATGCAGAAGCCACTTTAGTGTTTGATTGTGAATATATTATTCAGCTTGTTTTGTTATTTATTTCAGAAATGCTTGTGATATATTCAGTTTGTGCTGCTCTGACTTTAATAAAATAGTGTTTAAAAATGACTTTGTGTTTAAGTCAGTTTTGTGTTTGTAGACCATAACACATAAAAGGGCATTAATGAGAACATTAAAGAAGGTTCTTTTAAAAGTAACTAAAAGTTACTTTTAACAGTAACGCATTACTTTTGGTGTAAATAATCAACAAACTAATTGAGTTACTTTTGAATAAAGTAACGAGTAACTGTAACTAGTTACTATTTTTTAGTAACCAGCACAACACTGGTGATAAGTATAGTATATTTAATCAAACTCATGTAACCTATTTACTCCAAGTATAATTAAAATAATAATAATCAGTTAGTAATAAATAGAGTAGAATAGGGTCTGACTAATGTTATGAGTGTGTAGGAGAAACAAAAACAAGGCAGACTTAAGCATGTTTATTGGGAAAGAAGAGTTTGTGGGCCATTGCTGCTGCAGAAGACATGGGTGAGCAATCAGGATCAGACTCAGGGAAGATATGGGAGGATAATAATAATCAGTTAATAATAAATAGAGTAGAATAGGGTCTGACTAATGTTATGAGTGTGTAGGAGAAACAAAAACAAGGCAGACTTAAGCATGTTTATTGGGAAAGAAGAGTTTGTGGGCCATTGCTGCTGCAGAAGACATGGGTGAGCAATCAGGATCAGACTCAGGGAAGATATGGGAGGATAATAATAATAATCAGTTAATAATAAATAGAGTAGAATAGGGTCTGACTAATGTTATGAGTGTGTAGGAGAAACAAAAACAAGGCAGACTTAAGCATGTTTATTGGGAAAGAAGAGTTTGTGGGCCATTGCTGCTGCAGAAGACATGGGTGAGCAATCAGGATCAGACTCAGGGAAGATATGGGAGGATAATAATAATCAGTTAATAATAAATAGAGTAGAATAGGGTCTGACTAATGTTATGAGTGTGTAGGAGAAACAAAAACAAGGCAGACTTAAGCATGTTTATTGGGAAAGAAGAGTTTGTGGGCCATTGCTGCTGCAGAAGACATGGGTGAGCAATCAGGATCAGACTCAGGGAAGATATGGGAGGATAATAATAATCAGTTAGTAATAAATAGAGTAGAATAGGGTCTGACTAATGTTATGAGTGTGTAGGAGAAACAAAAACAAGGCAGACTTAAGCATGTTTATTGGGAAAGAAGAGTTTGTGGGCCATTGCTGCTGCAGAAGACATGGGTGAGCAATCAGGATCAGACTCAGGGAAGATATGGGAGGATAATAATAATCAGTTAGTAATAAATAGAGTAGAATAGGGTCTGACTAATGTTATGAGTGTGTAGGAGAAACAAAAACAAGGCAGACTTAAGCATGTTTATTGGGAAAGAAGAGTTTGTGGGCCATTGCTGCTGCAGAAGACATGGGTGAGCAATCAGGATCAGACTCAGGGGAAGATATGGGAGGATAATAATAATCAGGTGAGAGAACGGGGGAAGTAGGAGAATAATCAGTGGGGGACCAACATAAAGGATAAGGAGGAGATGGTAGAGTTGATGCAGGAATGTGGGAGTCGTCATAGTCTTAATTGTGTCACCTGATGTTAAACAGCAGAAAGGTCAGACGAGGTCTGTGTGCCCATATCACATGTAAAGGTATTCTTCACGATGCGAGGAGGCAGACAGGGGTTCTCTGGAACAGCTGGAGTAGAGAAATGTTTAATAAATGAAGCAATCTCAGTGGTGAGGGAGAAGAGCTGAAATTGACGATACTGTCGGCGGAGAACGCTTCTAAGAGCTGTCCCAGAACATCTGTGAGATGGAGCTGAATAAAAGAAACCAACAGAGATACGATGTAAAAGGGTGAAATCACAATGACTAAATATAAAAATGTATATGTTCATGTGGGGACAAAAGTAACAAGATTATAAATCAGGGGTCACCAACCTTTTTGACACCGAGAGCTACTTCTTGGGTATCGACTAATGTGAAGATCTACCAGTTTAATACACACTTTTGAGATAAAAAATGTGCTCAGTTTACCTTTAATTATGTTATTATTAATAATTAATGATATTTATCTATATCAGGGTGTCAGACTTAATTGCACAGGGAGCCAAAACTCAAAGCACACTTTAGGTTGCGGGCCGAACAGGATAAACATTTATTGAACACACTAAAACAATGTTTTTTGAACATAAATATTAATAAAAACAGACAGGAAAATTATTCCAGAACAAATAAAATTAAACTTTAAATAACCTAAAATATTTTGCTTTACATAAAAATATATCATCAAAAAGATCATTCTGAGAAACCAAGAGCAATTGGAGAAACATGAAGCTCAGCTGAGGGCACTTTGGGTTTTGACTATGAGAAACAGCAGAAACAGAAAGCTGAACCTCTACAAGCCCAAAGAGTCGCAGAAAATCTCTGAGGAAACAAAGATTCTTAGGTGAGGAAGAGAAATGAGGATGGAAACCTGAGAGTGACTGGAGGAAGCTGTACAGCTGTTCAGCAATATGACTTCAGCACTAGAGAAAGAACTATTTATTATATTAATTTTAATAATTCAGTCCATTCAGTTTGGTCAATTCAGTTCAAAAAGATTCGATTCGATGATTTTGACTCCTTAGATTCAGTTCAAGTGACTCGGTTCAAGAGTTCAGTTCGGTCACTTCTATTCAGAACAATGAGGTCGACCGAGTCTGAGTCCATAGATAGTTCAAGAAATTTCCTTTCAGCAGTCTCTCAAAAAGAAACCAGCAGGTGGTCAGAATGTTGCTACTCTCGGGTCAACTTCCGGATTGTGCGTAATCTTCCCTCTGTAATCTGTACATGCGCAGAGTGTGTGTGTGTGTATGTGAGAGTGAGAGAGAGATAGAGAGAGAAATAAAGTGAGTGACATGATGATGTCACCGACAGAGGGCGGGGCATCTAGGTGTGATGTCACAGTGTGACACGTATATATAATTCAAAGCGTGCTTTTGTTTCTCATTTGTGAATTTACCAATTGTAAGTAAAGAGACACTAAAATTGACAACCACCAAACAAACAAACAGCAGCAAGAAGCAGCAGCGATTAGCAGCAACTAAAAAAACATTACAAATCCTCTTCTATTGAACATTTCTTCATACAGGTACCTGGTAAGTCGTCTAAATAATTATGGCAGAATATTGTACATTATTTAGTAGAAGACTCGAAAAAGTACAAAGTAATTATTTAGTGACATTAGCATGGGCAACTAGCCGGCTAGCTAATCTTAGCTTTTATAGTTTAACTTTTTATATTAATCCAACAAATTGACCTAATAATTAGTATAGAATCTATTAGATACAATGAAGTAGCTTAATTTAACCTATTTATCCCATATTTTAATCAAACTCATGTAACCTGTTTACTCCAAGTATAATTAACATAATATACTAATAAATAGAGTAGAATAGGGTCAGACTGGGACTACAATTTTAATAATCCTTGCAGCCGTGGCATGTTTTATCTGTTGTGGAATTCCTTGTCATTGTTTAGACAATACGTACAGCTCCCAGTGTATAAAATTACAGGTGAAGAGTCTTCTACAGAAAACATCTCCACAGATATGGATCAAAACATCTATGTGGATTTGGATGGAGGGATTATGGCCCTAGTCGATGAGAAAAAATGACTGTAACAAACGTTTCCTTATAACTAAAATCACTAAACTCTTTCTACGCTTCAATTCTGATTCTTTGATTATATCGTATATAAATCATGTTGTTGTTGTGTGTATTTTATGCTGTGTGCAGGAACATGGCAGCTGGTGAACATAGGAGGCTTCTGAAAGGTATGCGTCTGCATCAAGGCACGTGTGCCTACATCAAAGCATGTGCTGAGGGGTATCGCTTCAACTTTGACACCTTTAGAGCTCCCTGCGATGCTTGTTATTTACTTGTTCTTCTAAAGCATTGCCTGTGGTGCCTGGAGCAGCCCACCTGTCCTTTAGGTGAACAGTGCCATCATTTACCCCGTAAATGGTTCAGGTTTCCTCCAGAAAAGGACGAATTTGTTTGGGAAACTGATGCGGACCCGTTCAGACCGGTGATGGACATTCTGCACCATGCTGACATGTTCTCCCAGATGGAATGTGGCTAGATTCCATCCAGAACTCTGTCTATGATCTTCCTGCAGGACTTAAGCTGATCACCCGTATCTTTCATGTGCGTAGGGCTATTACCCTTGCCCAATCGTTTGGAGTTCCTGCCCGCTCGCTGGTTGCTCCGAGAACTCACAGTTTTCTCTTCACGGACTTCGTCATGCAAAGCACCTTTGTAACGTACTACACCATCACCTTCTGTGGCTATGTTCTATGGACAACTGAACCAGCGAAACATCGTGATTGGAATTGTCGTCCTATCCTTTGTCACAAATTTCACACAATCGAACAGACTCAATGGTATTCTCATCAAGTCTTCACGGTGGTGATTTGAGGTTTCACGATGAGGTGTGGTCTTCACTGCAGTCTCACAGTTCTATATCTGTTCCCCTGCCGCACTGGATCAGACGACTATCACCCATTCCATAGTTAAGCCACTTTGCACTAGACTGCATCAACTTTTATTTGCTTTTATTTTCTTATGTTTTCACATTTGTTAGTTACTTGTACAATCACGACTGAGGATGACCTTGGTGGTGAGTCCACTGTTGCGCCACTGGTGGGCAGAGGTCGAATTTTACATAAACTTTGGTTGCTGTCAGGGTTTTTCGCCCACTCCCAGTTCATCATGTTGTGATTAGGCTTATCTGTTGATGCTTTGAGTGTGGGTGATGATGTTGATTTTGGTCGATTTCTTTTTTGTTTTTTTTTGTTTTCGATTTTGCTTGATTTTTTTGCTTAGATTTCTGTCTTATTTTGATTTTTTGTCTATGTTTAATTTTTTTAGTTATGAATATATAAATAAATACAATTATTTTTGTCTTATGTGACGTATGTTTGTTAACGGGTTAAAATAGAAGTAAGAATAGAGTGTGAGACTAATTAATAAGGGAGTGATGGATCTAATCCTCCTTATCTAGCGTGTGACCTAATAATTAGTATAGTATATTTAATCAAACTCATGTAACCTATTTACTCAAAGTATAATTAAAATAATAATAATCAGTTAATAATAAATAGAGTAGAATAGGGTCTGACTAATGTTATGAGTGTGTAGGAGAAACAAAAACAATGTACAAGACAGACTTAAGCATGTTTATTGGGAAAGAAGAGTTTGTGGGCCATTGCTGCTGCAGAAGACATGGGTGAGCAATCAGGATCAGACTCAGGGGAAGATATGGGAGGATAATAATAATAATCAGGTGAGAGAACGGTGGAAGTAGGAGAATAATCAGTAGGGCACGAACATGAAGGTTAAACAATGAAGCGGCTAATTTATGGATTTTTCCTGGGTTTTTCCCGGTTTCACAAGCTTCAAGCCAAAAAGCTGAGCCCCATAACATCAGACCAATGAAATTGCCAAATGGGTTAAGGTGAACCAATGAAGCTCTTTATATTAAATTAGTTGCACTCCCACTGAATCGACCCACACCACATCATAAATATGGATGAGGTTCCTCTGATGTTTGACCTGCCGCTCACTCGCACTGTCTACAGGAAAGGAGAATAATTCGTCACGCTGAAAACAACCGGGCATGAAAAAACACTTCACCTGTGTTCTGAGCTGCACGGCATCGGGAGAAAAGATTCACCGATGGTGATTTTTAAACGCACGACGATGCCAAAAGAAAAACTCCGAGAGAAATTGTTGTGAAAGGAAAAGGAGAAAAACAGTGAAAATGACTTTCTTGTTAGGCTACTGTTTAGATACAAGCCGTGTAACAGACACTGTCTTTAATTAAAGTCTGTGTAAAGTTCATTAGTTTCAGTGGGAGCGCATCTGATTTAATATAAAGAATTTCATTGGTTCACCTGAACCCGTTCGGCAATTTTATTGGTCTAATGTTATGGGGCTCAGTTTTTTGGCTTGAATCTTGTGAAACTGGGAAAAACCCAGAAAAAAATTATATATTAGCCACTTCATTGTTTAAGCTGCGAGATTCAAAGCGAAGGAAAAAAGTAGCGGCTTATATACCGGAAAATACGGTAGTCTAACAGTAGTTAGTGAACAATGTTGAACCAAAAAAACTACCACCTCTCAGTAGTTTGCTCCAGCTCATTTCTCAGAGCCTGTAACTTTGGTTTGAGCGGCTTCCTTCCATCATCAAGATTTAGGAAGAAAACCTGGATGAACTTAAAAAAGCCACTTAACTTCTCAGGGTAGCTCAAATGTAGAGCATTCATAAGCCCAAACTAAATTACAAGTGAATCAGTCTAAAATCTTTGGGGCATTACAACCTGATCCTCAAAGATGATTGACACATGGCAAGTGTTAAAGAAAACACCACATCTTTATTCACCACTGACACCAGAGCCACTGCTCCTCCTGGGCTTCCAACTCATCCTGAAATAAGAATACATGCTCAGTGAGTGTGTGCAAATGTACATCTGCCACTTGGAAAAACAAATTACAGTAGTAGCTCAGGTTACAAGTTTAATTCGTTCTGAGAGCGAGCTCGCAACCTAAAACGCTGGTATCCTAAAAATATCCTAAAAATATCCTAAAAATATCCTAAAAATAATCCTAAAAATAATCCTAAAAATAATCCTAAAAATAAGTCCATAAATACACATATACACAAATTTTAAAGGTTTTGTAATGGTAATTGTTGTACAAATTTTAACCCCTAACATCGAAATGAAAAAATTTTGCTCAAAATCTTTGCTCGCAGGCCGATGCAACACTCGTAACAATACAAAATTTATTACAAATGTTTTCTCGTATTCCAATTTGCTCGTATTCAAAGTTTCTCGTGACCCGAGGTTCTACTGTATGTAAAACATTTTTTTTTATATTATACTATCCATGGTTTTAAATAGAATAATATCAGAAAGATCATTTTTAGATATAAATTTCTGAATCATTATTGTATTATTATAATCATATTGTCATTACTGGCATTCTGCAATTTAGTATTTTAACATTTTAAATGAATATAAGAGATTTATGGGATGTATTATTGCTCTTTGTTTTCTGTATAATGGGGTGCAATTGTAGTCTGAATGTTTTTACCACTGTTTATAGCAATGTTTACCTCAGAATATTTAAGAAAGTAATTGTACTTGCAGATATGTAAAAAGACAATAACAATACCTTGCAAATGTTGAAGATCTGTGAGAGTCCTCCTTTAAGTAAAGTGAAAGACCTGCCAGGGCTCCTGTTCTGGATACATTGATGTCCTTTTTGTCCTTTTGCAGAAACAAATACATTGCACAAAGATCTCAGGGTTGAGTGTTCATATTTACTTTAATGTAATGCAATGCACTTAAAATATATTTACATGTTCTTCAAATGCCATCAAAAAGTCTTCCATCTTCTCACTAAAATATCCTATTTTCCTCTTTTTATACAGTTTCAGAAACTGAGGTGTATATTTGTCAAGAGCAGCATAGAAAGAAAATGGCAGATTTTGATTTGTTATCCTGTGAAATTAGCTGTAAAGCTGCATTGGGAACAAAAGAACATACAAATCAACAATCCATATTAAACTAAGACTTTTTCCAGCTCAAGCAGTGCTGCAAAGACGAGTGACACTATGTGGTCCTAGTAACAGTTTTTTTACTTACTCGAGCTTCACAAAAGTGTGCAGGACATCTATCTTTTAGTTCAGCAATTGAAGGAGCTGAATTCAAAATTTCTTCATGCCTGAGAGAAAGGTGTGTTGCATATGCTGATGGATGAGAGTCATGTCTTTTCCTTCTACAGCTTTCTTGAACTGGTCCACCATCTCAAGCCTCTTGGTTTCCAAAATGCCCTTAGTCTGTCCACAGGGATGATTGGGAAGGAAATTAATTTCCCCTCTTCTGGGTCATTTGATGTTGGCTCTGGATGCTAAACCTTCTGGATTTGTCCTGCTTCACTTTCCTTCATTCACACTCACACCCTTTATGTCAGCCCTGGTCAGTTTGGTCCTGTAGTTGCCCATTTTGAAGCATAGGCTGTTCTTCCAACCCTCATAACCTGTTGTGGAACCTTTTCTTTTAGACAGGGGTGCTTGAATAGTAGAGTTTCTGCAGCCTTGCCAATCTGTTTGGAACTAGGATAGGCTTTATGCTTATACATTTCAACAGCCATCACATCAAGTATGTTGTGTTTTTGATCCCTTGTCAGCTTTAAAGTTTTCCCTCTGTCAAAAATGCAGCGTTGCCTTCTCTTAGAGTGTACTCAAACTCATATGAGAATGGGGGAACAACAAAGACCTCTGGCCAACGGCTAAGGTGCTCTGGTGAATCTACTAATCTATCAAAAATAAGGCAACCTTAGAAGCATAAAGATCTAACCAAGATGGCCGCTCGTGTGAGTTTGTGTTAATTTGTCAGTCAGTCTTTTAAGTTTTTTAAATCTTACATTTGCTAAAATTGTTAGTAGTGTGTTTATACCACTTTTTATTTTATTATTTTACTTTTTATTAACTAACTGGAGATTATTCCATGTTTGAAAAAATGTGGACTTTTATACCGGTATGCCTACTTTGCTCCATGCTATGGAGAATGCCATTGGTTGGTGTGGGCAGCGGGCCTTCTGCTGTTGTATGGGAGAGACGCGCACCTGCGCCGCGTCGGTGGGCTTCGGGGGCCGCTGTGGACTGGATTGGGGAACCGCTCATGGTTGGTGTGGATTGGATGTCTTCTACTGGGTATGGGGGACACGCATCTGTGCTATGTCTGTGCGTTTTATTGGCTGGGACCGCTGCGGAACGGACCGGTGTTTTGGCGGTGACGCTGCGAGGCTTTGAACTCTCCTCTTGGTGGCCCGTTTGGATGCGTGATCCACCGCAAAGTTTGTTCTGCCTCTTGGTCAGAGGAAATGTAAAACTGACCCACTATGCTGCATCTATTTGCGCGATAACAGTCCGAGCTGCGGCATGGCAAGAGAAAGTGGTTTGTGCTTCTGCTACTGCTTTCAGGTAACATTCATCCCAACCCAGGCCCAGAGTTGGCTCAGCTTTAAACACCAGATTAACTTAAATTAAGTAATGGTATACGATTTTTCCATCTTAATGTAAGAAGTTTGGTAATTAAGGTGGACGCAGTTGGAATCTGGGCAGATTTGACCGATGCTGACATAATTCTCACAGAGACTCTGTTGAAAAATCGATTACAGATGCCATGGTGCATATTAATGAATATAATGTTTTTAGAGCTGATCGTAGTAAAAAGGAGGAGGGTTGCAGTTTATATTAAGGAAAATATAAATTGTATTTGTATTGAGTCAGTTAGTATTTTAAAATGTTTTGAACTTATAGCTATTAAAGTATTTTTATTTAATGGGTCTGATATGATGGTGATCGGTTGTTACCGCCCACCTTCAGCTTCAAGGAGGCAATTTCATTGCTTACAGACAGGTTGCATAACTGGTCTAATTTGGTCTAACTCGCCTAAATGGAAAGAGTATGAGTAATTCATCTTTGATTGATATTATTTTAACTAATATTCCCCATGTTTTTTTCTGCGATAGGAGTTTTTTGTAATGATCTTAGAGATCATTGTGCAATATCCTGTGTGAGAAATTTTAAGATGCCTAAGAATACACCCAGATTTATATTTAGACGTCAATTAAAAAGTTTTAATAAACAAGCGTTTTTGCATGATGTGTATAATAGTGACTTACATTTGGTTTCGTCTATACCTGATGTGCTTGATGCTTGGGATTATTTTAAATAAACTTTTTTGAAAATTTGTGATAAACATGCTTCTTTACGTAGATATCGGGTGAGTGGGAAAAATAATCCTTGGTTTAATAAATCTGTTTCAAATCTTATTAAACAAAGAAATGGGGCCTGGTCCAAAGCAAAGAAAACAAATAGAGATGAGGACTGGTCAAATTATAGATAATTACGAAATAAGTGTACAAAATCGATAAAAAATTCCAAAAGCCAGTATTATCTTAATCTAATTAACAATAACATGAATGATCCTTCTGAATTTTGGAAATTAAGGTGGACGCAGTTGGAATCTGGGCAGATTTGACCGATGCTGACATAATTCTCACAGAGACTTGGTTGAAAAATCGATTACAGATGCCATGGTGCATATTAATGAATATAATGTTTTTAGAGCTGATCGTAGTAAAAAGGAGGAGGGTTGCAGTTTATATTAAGGAAAATATAAATTGTATTTGTATTGAGTCAGTTAGTATTTTAAAATGTTTTAAACTTATAGCTATTAAAGTATTTTTATCTAATGGGTCTGATATGATGGTGATCGGTTGTTACCGCCCACCTTCAGCTTCAAGGAGGCAATTTCATTGCTTACAGACAGGTTGCATAACTGGTCTAATTTGGTCTAACTCGCCTAAATGGAAAGAGTATGAGTAATTCATCTTTGATTGATATTATTTTAACTAATATTCCCCATGTTTTTTTCTGCGATAGGAGTTTTTTGTAATGATCTTAGAGATCATTGTGCAATATCCTGTGTGAGAAATTTTAAGATGCCTAAGAATACACCCAGATTTATATTTAGACGTCAATTAAAAAGTTTTAATAAACAAGCGTTTTTGCATGATGTGTATAATAGTGACTTACATTTGGTTTCGTCTATACCTGATGTGCTTGATGCTTGGGATTATTTTAAATAAACTTTTTTGAAAATTTGTGATAAACATGCTTCTTTACGTAGATATCGGGTGAGTGGGAAAAATAATCCTTGGTTTAATAAATCTGTTTCAAATCTTATTAAACAAAGAAATGGGGCCTGGTCCAAAGCAAAGAAAACAAATAGAGATGAGGACTGGTCAAATTATAGATAATTACGAAATAAGTGTACAAAATCGATAAAAAATTCCAAAAGCCAGTATTATCTTAATCTAATTAACAATAACATGAATGATCCTTCTGAATTTTGGAAATTAACTAAATCTCTTGTAGGGTCAAATAAATCAACTGATCTTCCAAAACTTTTAAAAGTAGACCAAAGAATAATTTCAGACAAGGCTGATATTGTTAATATGTTTGATAATCATTTTATTTCAGCTAGTTTGATAACAGATACCAGTAATTTGCTGGTCACTGGCGAACAGGAAATTGAAGAGCCGACAAATTATAATGACTGTAAGAAATCAGGTGGATCTGATAAAATTGATTGCTAAACCTATTGCATCAATATTTAATTTAAGTCTATCCACTAATGTAATTCCAACTTCTTGGAAATCAGCTATGGTTATGCCATTATTAAAAGGAGGAGATCCCTGTGATTTAAATAATTATCGACCTATTTCTAAACTACCGATCTTAGCAAAAGTTTCGAATCTATAGTAAATGATCAAATGAAAGAATATCTAGGTAGTCATAATATTCTAAATGCATTTCAGTCAGGTTTTAGAGCGGGTCATAGTACGATAACAGCTACTACACTTATTACAAATGATTTAATAACTGCTCTCGATGAAAGACAGCATTGTGTTGCCTTGTTTGTTGATTTGACAAAAGCATTTGACTTAGTGGATCATGACTTACTGTTAAAGAGACTTAAATATATAGGTCTTTGTAATTCGGCTTTGAGTTGGTTTAAAATTATTTATTTGATCGAGCAATGTGTTGCTGTAGATAATTATGTTTCATTCGTGTTAACAGTCAAAAAGGGTGTTCCCCAAGGTTCTTTATTGGCACCACTTCTTTTTTCTATTTTTATAAATGAATTAGGGCAGGGAATAAAATCCATAAGCTACATTTTATGCTGACGATACAATTATTTATTCAACCGCATCCTCTTTGTCACAAGCTATTGAAATTCTCCAGAATTCTTTTAACACTTTTCAGCATAATTTACTCAAATTGAAATTAGTTTTAAATGCGAAAAAAAAACTAAGTATATTATTTTTTCGCGTAGTCGTTCTATGATCACTGCTCCGTCTATCATTTCTATTGATGGCGTGCATGTAGATAGAGTAACAACTTAAAAATATCTAGGAATATGGATAGACGAAATTGGTGTTTGATGTTCATATTGATTACTTGGTAAAAAGATTAAAACCGAGACTGGGTTTTCTTTTTCGGCAAAAAAAATGTTTTTCTTTTGGAGCTAGAAAGAAAATTATACAGAGTACTTTTTTTTACCCATTTTAGATTATGGTGATATTATTTATATGCATGCCTCTATATATTTATTAAAAAGATTAAATTGTGTTTATCATGCTGCATTGCGTTTTATAACAAATGCTTGTTCACGTACTCGTCATTGTTTGCTACATAACTGTGTAGGTTGGACCTCCTTATATCAAAGAAGGAAATCACATATATTAGTATATACTGTAAAGGCATTGCTTGGTATGCTTCCAAATTATATTACTAGGCTTTTATGTTTGCGTAAAAAGAACTAAAGCACCAGATCGTCAACTGGTATTACATTAGACGTACCTAGAGTACACTCGAACATGGAAAATCTGCTTTCTCTTACTGTGCTCCTTGGCTGTGGAATGAATTTCAAGCTATTACTCCACTAGAAATAATTCCTTCTTTGAATGTGTTTACAAATATATTGCAATGTAAAACGAGTGAGGTATGTAACTGTTTTAATTAATTACTTTATTTTATTTTTTTATTTTTTGTATGTTATGTGTTTATGTGAAATTTTTATATGGCCACCTTGGCCAGAACTCCCTGGAAGAAGAGATTTCTGTTAATCTCAATGGGACCTTCCTGGAAAAATAAAGGTTAAATAAAAAATAAAATGTAACAGAGATATCTACTGAAGTTAGCATGCTAAGCTAGCCCGGTCCGTCCTCAGAGAGCATGGAGTCCCGCTGACCTTCACTCGCTTTATACACAGTTTACAGCCGTTTTTATCTTATTTATGACTGTAATATCGCTCTTCTCTCAGGAACAACAGAAAAGCTGTGAAGACACCATCATACTCTAACTGTGTTTCTCTCTGTAAAGTGCGCATGCGCGTGTGTGTCTGTGTGAGAGAGAGAGAGAAAGAAAATATACTTGTGTGACGTCACAGGCGGTGGATCAGGACACGTCTATATAAGCCAGAACGCGCCTCTGTTTCTCATTTGTGAATTTGCTAATTGTAAGTAAGGAGACATAAAAATGAAGCTCTTCAGAAGATTTAGAGATTTTTTTCAATGCTGGAGACAAATGAAATATAAACAGCTTGTTGAAGAGGAGGATGAGGAAGTTGATAAGAGAAATGCCATACATCTCCAGAGCTGGGTGATAGAAAAAGAACATCTGGAGGAACGTGTTGCTCAGCTTGAGTTCAGTTTGGACCTGACCACCATGAAGCTTCAATCTTCCATGAAAATCCATGATGAACTGCAGAAAACTGTGGATCTTGTGAAAGACAGCTGGGTGAAAGAACAAAAGAAAGTGGAAGAACATGTTGCTCAGCTTGAGTTCAGTTTGGACCTGACCACCATGAAGCTTCAATCTTCCATGAAAATCCATGATGAACTGCAGAAAACTGTGGATCTTGTGAAAGACAGCTGGGTGAAAGAACAAAAGAAAGTGGAAGAACATGTTGCTCAGCTTGAGTTCAGTTTGGACCTGACCACCATGAAGCTTCAATCTTCCATGAAAATCCATGATGAACTGCAGAAAACTGTGGATCTTGTGAAAGACAGCTGGGTGAAAGAACAAAAGAAAGTGGAAGAACATGTTGCTCAGCTTGAGTTCAGTTTGGACCTGACCACCATGAAGCTTCAATCTTCCATGAAAATCCATGATGAACTGCAGAAAACTGTGGATCTTGTGAAAGACAGCTGGGTGAAAGAACAAAAGAAAGTGGAAGAACATGTTGCTCAGCTTGAGTTCAGTTTGGACCTGACCACCATGAAGCTTCAATCTTCCATGAAAATCCATGATGAACTGCAGAAAACTGTGGATCTTGTGAAAGACAGCTGGGTGAAAGAACAAAAGAAAGTGGAAGAACATGTTGCTCAGCTTGAGTTCAGTTTGGACCTGACCACCATGAAGCTTCAATCTTCCATGAAAATCCATGATGAACTGCAGAAAACTGTGGATCTTGTGAAAGACAGCTGGGTGAAAGAACAAAAGAAAGTGGAAGAACATGTTGCTCAGCTTGAGTTCAGTTTGGACCTGACCACCATGAAGCTTCAATCTTCCATGAAAATCCATGATGAACTGCAGAAAACTGTGGATCTTGTGAAAGACAGCTGGGTGAAAGAACAAAAGAAAGTGGAAGAACATGTTGCTCAGCTTGAGTTCAGTTTGGACCTGACCACCATGAAGCTTCAATCTTCCATGAAAATATCTAGGAATATGGATAGACGAAATTGGTGTTTGATGTTCATATTGATTACTTGGTAAAAAGATTAAAACCGAGACTGGGTTTTCTTTTTCGACGAAAAAATGTTTTTCTTTTGGAGCTAGAAAGAAAATTATACAGAGTACTTTTTTACCCATTTTAGATTATGGTGATATTATTTATATGCATGCCTCTATATATTTATTAAAAAGATTAAATTGTGTTTATCATGCTGCATTGCGTTTTATAACAAATGCTTGTTCATGTACTCGTCATTGTTTGCTACATAACTGTGTAGGTTGGACCTCCTTATATCAAAGAAGGAAATCACATATATTAGTATATACTGTAAAGGCATTGCTTGGTATGCTTCCAAATTATATGACTAGGCTTTTATGTTTGCGTAAAAAGAACTACAGCACCAGATCGTCAACTGGTATTACATTAGACGTACCTAGAGTACACTCGAACATGGAAAATCTGCTTTCTCTTACTGTGCTCCTTGGCTGTGGAATGAATTTCAAGCTATTACTCCACTAGAAATAATTCCTTCTTTGAATGTGTTTACAAATATATTGCAATGTAAAACGAGTGAGGTATGTAACTGTTTTAATTAATTACTTTATTTTATTTTTTTATTTTTTGTATGTTATGTGTTTATGTGAAATTTTTATATGGCCACCTTGGCCAGAACTCCCTGGAAGAAGAGATTTCTGTTAATCTCAATGGGACCTTCCTGGAAAAATAAAGGTTAAATAAAAAATAAAATGTAACAGAGATATCTACTGAAGTTAGCATGCTAAGCTAGCCCCGGTCCGTCCTCAGAGAGCATGGAGTCCCGCTGACCTTCACTCGCTTTATACACAGTTTACAGCCGTTTTTATCTTATTTATGACTGTAATATCGCTCTTCTCTCAGGAACAACAGAAAAGCTGTGAAGACACCATCATACTCTAACTGTGTTTCTCTCTGTAAAGTGCGCATGCGCGCGTGTGTCTGTGTGAGAGAGAGAGAGAGAGAGAGAGAGAGAGAGAGAGAGAGAGAGAGAGAAAGAAAATATACTTGTGTGACGTCACAGGCGGTGGATCAGGACACGTCTATATAAGCCAGAACGCGCCTCTGTTTCTCATTTGTGAATTTGCTAATTGTAAGTAAGGAGACATAAAAATGAAGCTCTTCAGAAGATTTAGAGATTTTTTTCAATGCTGGAGACAAATGAAATATAAACAGCTTGTTGAAGAGGAGGATGAGGAAGTTGATAAGAGAAATGCCATACATCTCCAGAGCTGGGTGATAGAAAAAGAACATCTGGAGGAACGTGTTGCTCAGCTTGAGTTCAGTTTGGACCTGACCACCATGAAGCTTCAATCTTCCATGAAAATCCATGATGAACTGCAGAAAACTGTGGATCTTGTGAAAGACAGCTGGGTGAGAGAACAAAAGAAAGTGGAAGAACATGTTGCTCAGCTTGAGGCCACTTTGAAACGGACCACCATAGAGCTCCAGTTTTACTACAAAAACTATAAGGAACTGGAGAAAACTGTAGAATGTGAGAGAGAGCTGGGCGAGAGAACAAAAAAAAGCAGAGGAACATGTTGCTGAGCTTGAGGTCACTTTAGAATGGACCACCATGGAGCTTCAGGATACTCAGAATCACTGTGAGAAAGAGAAGAAGACTTCAGAGAATTAGACAGATTATTATATGAGGAACTGAATGCTAAACCTCTCCATGTCCAAAAATAATAAATAAAGTCAACAAAAATCTTAAATACGAGATAATCATATTAATCTTCATTTAACTTGTGTTTCATTTATTTATATCACAAAAATGTAGCTTAAAAATTAAACATGAACCCCCTGTATGTAAAACAGTAAAAAAAACTAAGAAAAACTAAAAGTATTTTGTTTACAGATCAGAAAATTATCTTTTAGACAATTTAATATTATCAAGAAAAATATCTTGCTTTGTAAAAGATCAACATCACATATAACTAGACAACAAAACACCATTAATAATATTTATACAGAATTAAGTAAAAAGAAAGTCTTGACAGGACCACTAGAGGGCAGTGTGAAACTGACATCTGACAACCAACTGCAGTTATTATTATTATTATTATTATTATTATTATTATTATTATTATTATTAATATCATCATCCTTATTATAGTTTTTGGGGGTTTATGAATGTTCCTTGCTTTGACGTGGATGTGTTGATTGTATAACACCCAAATAACATTGTTTAATCAAACCAATTATTGGAAATTTAATAATTTTATCACTTTGGGTTTCATAAATATGTAAATCTGCATATAAAAATAATACAAATTAATCATTATAAAGTAATAAATGTTTAAATGTAGACCTTTATGTACTTAAGCACCTCAGTGCAATAAAGTATTACATTCTAAAGTCCAGCAAACACGACATGGGAGTCAATTCCTTGTAGCATTTTCTTGAACTTGGTTTGCAGGAGAAAATCTGGTTTTGTTGAAATAACAGGTTAACAGATGATAACTGGATAAATAACTAATAAATAAATTCTTCATCCAGCTCATTAACATGCAAACTGATGATGAGTTTCATCACCTGCTGTATGAACCTGAACAGAATCCACATTGTATTTCTAGTTGGAGATGCTGAGATTCTCTTTTTATTGAAATCTTTTTATTAAAACAGCAGGATGAGTTACTAAAGCTGAGCTTTTCTCTCATTGAGACGTGAATTCTGTAGAACTGCTACTGCAATTTTTACATGAGATGCAATAAAATCGTCCACCTACAGAACCTACAGAAACCTACAGAAATTACATTTACTTTGTTACTGTCACCACTAGTTTCTACTTCATAGAAACATAGCAATGTAGCAGCAAAGGCAAAAGTCCATGGAGTAAGAAGTGACATCATATTACTAAATAGATTTGGGCAATGACTGCTGATAAAAACACAAATAATTAACTGATTTTTAAAGAAAATCAGTTAATTATTTGTGTTTTTATCAGCAGTATGTGGACAGCAGAGTCACTGCACTACAACATACTTACATTTCTGTAGATTAGTTTTCAATTATTTCCAAACTTCTGTCAATGAAATCCTTTATGGTCTATATAAGAAAACACATACATTTCATAAGAACACATACTGATAGCAAACATAAAATTTACTTCTTTTACACAGGTTTAAACATGTGAAAGTTCTTATTTGTGTGTGTGTATTTATACATACAGTGCATATATATATATATATATATATATATTTCACATTTTTTTTACATTAATGTTCATATACTACTATCCAAATATGGAATTGAATTTGAAGATGCAAACGAGAATGAAATTTGCTCCAGAAATGTAAAAATAGAATTGAATACGTACAGTGTCCTCGATCTTTAGAATAGTGCTTACAGTGATTTTTTTGTTTTTTTGGTGAAGCTACAAATAAATGTATTACCTCTGATTCGACCTCCAGCAGCTCCATTGCAAAATGGATAGAGTTGTAATGAAGAGCATCGTATACTGGTACTTTCCGCTTGGCTATTTGAACCTTGTCTGTAAAGTTTTCAGGAATTCCTTTGTCCTTCCTGTGAACCACAAAAGTCTTGTCTCCACAGAACACATCCACGTCTAATTTGCCCACTTCTGGAAGACCAGGTTTGTATAAGGAACCTTCGGGAGAAGACTGGAAAAAAGATATGATATTTAATGTTATATAGTACTGTAAATATTTGTTTGTTTTTCCATGTTTATTGTGATGCTACAGGAATGAAGAGTTCATTACATGGATATTTAGAGATTTACATGTAAAGAGAATGATATCCCGGTCTTCACTGCAGTAAACGCCAGCCTGGTAGTATCCTAGACTGGATCCATCGCTACTGTTAGCTTCTTTCACCAGGAACAGGTCTCCGAGTTTTGCTTCTTCCGTTAATTTCGTTATAGCCTTTGACAGTGGTGAAACCTTTTGGTGCACAGCCGAGCAATCAAAACTTGTCCTACAAAAGGAATCGCGGTTTTAGTGTAGAGGTTTGGCGCTTGCTTTAGTAAAATGGTTTTTTTTATAGTATTGATGGTTTGTAAAATGGCGACATGATAGTAATGGTATTAAGAGGTGTATTAAATCAGGTAAGTCCACACTAAATCCCCAGGTACCAAATGCACGGCCCGTCACTGGAGTAGTGTTAACACAACAAAGAACACAGACACTCACCATTGCTGTCTTCCAACACGTTTACTGTAGAATCTGTAGGAATATTAGTTATGTTGTAAATGAGATTCAAGTGTGTTTGAAATACCAACCTACAGCAACATCTCATTACAAACAATATGAACACTATGATGTATTTAAAGTACACTTATGATTTACCTTAAAATTCAGTAACCTCGTTTTGCTTCTCTTTCAGGGAACTGAAAAGGAAAACAGGAAGTAAATGCACTGAAGTTTTAATGTAGGAGTAACACATCAAAATGTAACTGCTGGCAAAACCCACATCCTCTCCTTATGCTGCTACTACCAAGAACAACAGAGGTAGTAAAATGACCATTAACTATTTTCTTTGTAACTAAGGGTCACAGACATGAAATTGCAGAATACAAATCCGATGCAGTAAATAATTCACAAAGAATCTCTCCCATGGAATAAAAAATAAAAAATAAAAAATAAATAAATTCTATCTATCCTTCCTGTATTTTTAGGTATTTAAATAACAATTCTTGAGCTCTCGATTGCCTGAATTTGCTTCCCAGCAGTACCATTAGAGATATTGTCCATTCCTATCCATCCTAATTCCTGATTTAACTGAAATCTGTCTCTTTCATATGCAGGACATTTATCTAATATGTGCCTCACTGTTTCCAATTCCCACACTTCTCACATACACCGATTCATGCTTTTCCGTTTCTAAAGAGACTATGATTTAATGCAGTATGTCCAATTCTTAATCTTGTGATGACGACATCCTTCCTTCCATTTCCCAAACTTTTCCTCTCACTACCAACTTTCTCTTGTATCTGAAAGAGATGTCTTTCTTTAGTCCCACTTTTCCATAATTCCTGCCATCTTTTACATACTTCACATGAAATCACTGCCTTGGCATATTCATCCCGGATTACTCAATATTTTGTAAATCTATCACTGGGTTATGAAACAACCACGGTGGAATTGCTGGTAGAGTTACAGAAGGAGCAATTTCACAATGTTTTAGCTCTAACTTGTTTACATCTTTCTTAACTATCCAACCAAAGCTTGTCTTTTCCCTGTACTCATATTCCCGAAAATCCGGGTGATTTTCCAGATGATCCTTCACACCATACCAGTACCTTAGTCTCAGCTGAAGCCTGCGCAGTTCTAGGGACAATGCCTACTGCTCCTTAGTGTTCTGGTCTTTTATACTCTTGCTGACGCACTGTGATGTCAGAGGTAACTTTATGAGTGGTAAACTGTGTATCTGCCTCTAGTGGTGAAGCGTGGAAATACAACTGAATGGGAATCCTTTCCTACACTGCCAAATATGCATCTGTCCATTTAATCTTAGTGTCATCCTCATCAGCTATCTCTGGTAGATTAATAAGACGGGTAAGAGGCCGTGTGTATAGTCGAACCTTTAACGTAGAACTCTGCAGATCTTACCTGTCCATGTGCTCCAAGAAATGTCCTAATCACTCTCCCAATCAACCAAAGGGCTCGTGCAGCTGGGGATCGAGCATCATAACAACAGAACCAACTGCAAGGGTTTTAGTGTCTAAATGTCGAACTGCATGTGGAGTTAAAAGGACAATTTGAAGTGAGTTTAAAAGTTATTTTGCTTGCCTGTAAAAAAAAACGTGAATCCTGAATGCCGAACTGATAAAATTTGAGAAAACGGTTTATAAAAGAGCACCGGAAACAGCCAAGTCGCTACCGGAGGGTTGGTGAGCTTGTGATTTCGCGACTGAATATGAGCATGACTAAAGAGTTACGAAAGGATGAGGACATGAGAACCGGAAAGCATGTCAATGATTGGTCAACTCAGGACGCTAATGGTAGGATGGAGGTGCTTTGGAAAAAGTTTGATGCAACTTGTGTGCTAGTAAGACTGTTTGAACTGTTAGACTGTTTGGTAATTAAAATAATCAAGTCGGTGTATTTAAAGTGTACAAATTGTGTATATTTGTGTTAATGCACAGGATGAGATTTGTTTGTAATTATGTATATCCTTCTGTTTTTTTGAAGGTTTCAACCCAACCTAACTGAAGCTAACCTAACCAAAGCACGTGTAACTGACTAAGAGTGATACACTGGTGACAAAGCTGCTTGCTCTATTGCTCCATCTATCTATCCTGAACAAAACTATAAACACAACACCTGTTTTTGCCCCATTTTTAATGAGCGAACTCAAAGATCTAAGATCTAACAAAAGGCCTATTTCTCTCAAATAATGTTTACAAATGTGTCTAAATCTGTGTTAGTGAGCACTTCTCCTTTGCCGAGATAATCCATCCACCCCACAGGTGTGGCATATCAAGATGCTGATTAGACACCATGATTATTGCACAGGTGTGCCTTAGGCTGGCCACAATAAAAGGCCACTCTTTTACTTTTTTGTGTATTGTGGGTTCCGGAGGGTCCGGGTGTATCTGGAAACCAGAAAGTATCAGGTGTGACCACCATTTGCCTCATGCATTTTGCCCTGTACAGTGAAAACCTATCCAAAGTGAGATACGCCATAAAATGTAAGCATTTGCCCACTCAAGTCGAACTGCAGTCAGGTCAAGACCCCGATGAGGATGATGAGCATGTAGATGAGCTTCCCTGAGACGGTTTCTGACAGTTTGAGAAGAAATTCTTTGGTTATGCAAATTGATTGTTGCAGCATCTGTCCAGGTGGCTGGTCTCAGACAATCTTGGAGGTGAAGATGCTGGATGTGGAGGTCCTGGGCTGGAGAGGGTAGCTGAACAGATGTTTTCCTCTCCTCAAATTAAAGAGATCTCAGATTAGAAAGTTTAATGTTTTGTTGCATGGCAGTTCTCGGGGTCTGACCTCATGGAAAGATCTGACCATCCTTACAACTTCCTCTATAATTCCTGAGGAACAGGAAATGGCAGCACTGGAGAGCAAAAATCTGTAAAGCTCTGGGCAGGTTTAGATTCAGCATGTGAGCACATGTCTTACATATAATAAAGTACAAATCTATTATTATTGTAATGTTTAATGAACATGTAATATTTCAAATTGTGTTGTTTTGTTTCTTCATTTAAATATGAACTAAAAATTAAAAGTTTAGTGCAGCCTTATAACATCTACTGTTTAAATAGAACTTTTAACAACCTCAGTTAGTTAAAAACATCAGAAATCACACTTTCACAATGCATTCAGTTTTGTTTGATTCATTAATTTCTACTCTGTAGATTCAGTTCAAGTCACTCGGTTCAAAAGAGTTCGGTTCAATAAATTCATTTAAAATAATAAGGTCCAGAAGAGTCGGTTCACTGGATTCGGTTCAATTGAGTCTGAATCGAAAGATTCATTTCTAGTTCAATAACAGAACAAATAGCATTCGTACAGTTCAGAGTCTGATTTGAGGTTTGATCAAGTTTACATTTTATTATAACAATATGCTTAATTGAGTTCTTGCATGTAGATGATACTTTTAATAAATTTAATACTAACTTCATGCAGTTTCTCACCATAAAGACTGGATTTTATAAAAACCTTTTGACAAAATAAATTGTTTAAATGTTATTAATTCTGTACTCGTTATTTCTACATTATTTATTACATTAATTTTAATCAACTTTATTTAACTTCTGTTTCATTTATTTATAATCACAAAAATTCAGCTTAAAAATTAAACATGAACCCCCTGTATGTAAAACAGTTAACAGCTTAAATTCAAAACAGTTTAATATTATCTAAAAAAAAATATCTTGCTTTGTAAAAGATCAACATCACATATAACTAGACAACAAAACACCATTAATAATACAGTGGAACCTCGGGTTACGGATTTAATTCGTTCCGGTACTTTATTCGTAACCTGAAAAGTTCGTATCCCGATACAAATTTCCCCATAATAATGAACAGAAACTTGGTAATTCGTTCTGGACAACCAAAATATTACTTAAATAAAAATAAAGCCAATATTCACTAATATTATTTACTTTTAACATGTTATATTAAAATCATACCACATAAAAACATACAAAAGAGGAAAAGATCTTTACCGGGTACTTTCCCTTTGAGAAGACTCGCTGCAGGAGACGACGTTCATAGAAGGGGGAGGAGGGAGAGTTATTGTTTGGAAGGAGAATCTTATTATATTATATTATTTATATATTATTATATATTATATTATAGAATATTAAAGACAGTGTTATTAACACGATTAACACTCTGGACTTCAATACCCAGAGATAGTAGCCTTAAAGAAACAGCTCTCATTGTCCCTCTAATGCGAGCTGTTTCTTTAAGGCTACTATCTCTGGGTATTGAAGTCCAGAGTGAAATGCATTATGGGTATTGTACTTCGGAAAAGAAATGTGCGGACTGGATGTTTTTCCTGTGTGCGATTCATATGAAGAAACCTGTTTGTGTTCTGCAGTGCGGCCTGTTAATCCAAGTTTATCCACCTGGGAGTTATATTATACTGTAACCCTGCTAATCTATCTTCATAAAAACAAGTAAAGTGGTTATGCATCGGCTAATGTTGTCCATCTCATCATTCCACAAGCATCAACTAACGAGTTGTTACGCTGCTGCTGGGAAAAGTTCAAGCGGATAAGTAACACGATGCTCTCGCTAGGGACACAGGACGCTAACTGATGTGACGAGCTGCGTGGATAGAGCAAAAACAACCAACTTGCCTGCGATTTTTTGGTGCGCGACGTTCGTATCCCGATATATTGTTCGTAACCAGGGGCAAAAATTTTGATGAACTGCGATTCGTAACCTGAATTATACGTATGCCGGGGCGTTCGTAACCCGAGGTTCCACTGTATATTTGTACAGAATTAAGTAAAAAGAATGTCCTGACAGGGCCACTAGAGGGCAGTGTGAGACTGACATCTGACAACCAACTGCAGCTATTATTATTATTATTATTATTATTATTATTATTATTATTATTATAGGTTTTTTATGGGGGTATGAATGTTCCTTGCTTTTATTAGCAAGATCAGTTCAGTTCTGTTTTATAAATAAGATAAGGGGCGCTTATTTTTTTAACAATTAACATCAAACCAATTATTAGGAATTTATTAATTTCATCTCTTTGGGCTTCATATATGTGTAAATCTGCATATAATAAAAATAAAAATTAATCATTATAAAACTATAAATATGTTTAAATGTAGACCTTTATGTACTAAAGCACCTCAGTGCAATAAAGTATTACATTCTAAAGTCATGAGATGCAATAAAATCCACCTACAGAACCTACAGAAACCCAAAGTTCCTGACAGTGTTCAGGGCTCAGACACACTCTCACAGTGTAGATTAAAAACGTATCTTTTTAGCAAAGCCTACACATAACACACATCATATCATAACCTTGTGCTCCAGAACATCTGATCACATGCACATTATCAACTTGTGCTGTTAATATCATGAACAGCAGCTACGCTAATTCTCTCCACTGCTTCTCTTTCTCTCCCATCCCGAGACACCCTGAGGTTTGGCCAGCTCCAGTCACCTCCCACCTCATGAAGATTATGGACCTTTGACGAAGTAGATGCCGAACTCACAAACATCCCGAACCATCTAGAGACGTACCAGTGCCAATTGGATCCCACTACATGTGTGGAGTTTTGACATTGGACCTCCTGGAGTGTTTAAAGGCTCTGGCATGGAGAAGCTGATGCTGGATCTGTGATGATCACAAATGTTGAGCTCAGTAGCTCCTAGTTTTATAACCATAATGACTGTATAAGGCTGTAGAAAGAACATGGGAGATGATGGGAGAAATGTCACGACGGACAATTTCTTTATTTTACTGTCACTGTCGCACAGACTGCTGCAGACGGAACAAGGAAATATTGGTACAGAGGCAGGATGCTGAAGCTGCTGCAGCTGCCAGGTGAAAGAGAGCTGCAACAGCAATCGCAGCAGGTTTACCTGTGCAACATGTCAGAAATTCACCTGTGCCAAAAGGAGGGACGATGGACACTGGGTCTGCAAACGCTATAAAGTTTGAAACACTTTAAAATAAAACAGACTTGTGTATCGATATATTGTGAATGTGTGTCTTTTGTATAAATATGGCAGGCATTTCTGAAGGTTTCCATGTCACACACAAAGGTTCAAAATCAACTGTGAATAATGCACAGTAAAGCTCAAAGTGTCTTCTTTTTAAAGAAATTTAAATTGTGTATGTAGGACATTTTTATCAGGAACTGTTAACATTTAAATTTAGGTAGGACATTTTCAGCTGTGAGTCCAAACAGACCAAGATGGCGGCGCGTCTCTACAGAATACAGAATTTTCTTTAGAGAAATTTCTCCACTAACTGCAAGTTGATTCACTCAGAACAGGCTTGCACACCTCTCATATAGCCGATAAACATTACTAGACATCGGTCACAACTACAGAGAGGGACTTTCAACTTCCTCGGGAAATCGCTCGAACAACGTCTACCGCTGATCCACCTCGGCCAGCAGCGAGACCCCAGCGCCGGCGCCGAGACCGTAAACGGAGGGGAAGCGAGGCACCATTATGTCTAGGCGAAGGCTAAATCCACATCAACAATCTCTCCCAAGCATATTCCTTGCTAATGTACGGTCTCTGGTGAACAAAATGGATGAACTGCTGCTCCGGATAACATCACACAAGCGGATTAAGGAATGTAATGTCATGATTTTTACGGATTTTCAGGGGTCGCAGTGTTTTCCGGGCGGACAGGACGGCAGGGGTGGAGGTCTGTGCATTTATGTTAACAAATCAAAAAAGCTTTTGCGAATTTCTGGCCAGAACTTGTCAGGGAGCTGCTGCAGGTTTTACTGAAATGATTAGTGGAACCATTTTGCTCATAGTGAACTATGTGCAAAGAACTTGTGAACTGGAACATTTGATTGGGTTGACGTGGAAGGCAGTGTATTCCCCACCCAGTGGAAACCCTTCACAAAAGTCCACCTGATGTGACTGCAATCAATCAAATCAAACTTCTAAGTCCACAAATCTTTATTCCTCTATTCCTGACTGAGAAATGCAATGAAGTACTGCTGCCTCTTTTACATCCCTGAATGCATTGTTGCTGATCATGTTGTAGAAATGGAGTAAGAAGTGACATCATATTACTAAATAGATTTGGGCAATGACTGCTGACAAAAACACAAATAATTAACTGATTTTATTTAAAATTAACAAATGAACATTTTATTAATATATTAAATGAAAAAAATGATTTGATCATCTTTCAGAAGAAACAATGTTTTTTCCCAGCAAACTCTTAAATACGAGCATTAAGGGTTTTATGGTGACATCTCCTAAAATAAATTCAAAAGAAAATACATTTTAAAGATATTTAAATATAGTAATAAAACATTTTTCCTCAGTATGTGGACAGCAGAGTCACTGCACTACAACATACTTACATTTCTGTTGATTAGTTGTCAGTTATATCCAAAATTCTGTCAATGAAATCCTTTATGGTCTATATAAGAAAACACATACATTTTATAAGAAACTATACTGATAGCAAACATAAATAAATAAAATTTACTACTACTGAAACTGAAAGTTTTAATTTGTGTGTGTGAAGTTATACATACAGTGCATATACAGTGGAACCCACTTATCTGGACCTCGGTGAACTCGCCAACCCTATTAAGTCGACGTTTTTGAAGTGGAACTGCCAAATTCTCGCTTTGTCTTAGCATTTTTTGATCGGTTATGTAGATTTTTTTTTTTTATGTCGCCGAACCCTAATATCTCGAGCACAAGGGGGTGGGGGGGCACTTAACGTCGGTTATGTCAGGAATCCCCCCTGCCACGCCCCCTTTGGTGGCGGCATTCCCCGAAGCACCCTGCTTCTTCTCCCGTGTATGCCCCGCCCGCACGGAGTTTGTCGCAGTCATGCTGATCACACACACCTGACTCTCATTCACTTACTCATCCCATCTCCTATTTAAGCCCCTCACCTCCACACACTTGTGGTCCGTTATTGTTTGTGCATGATCGTATGTGTTGGTTCATGGCGGTCTGTGTAATCGCGTATTCGTATCCCGCTACATACCCTTCTTCTCGAACTGCGCATTCTCTCAACGGCCCCCCGGAATTCCCCCGATCCTGCTGTTTTCCATGTTCACGCTGTCTGCACCACGTTTATCCGTTGCTGCACAGCGCTCGCTTTCCATTGCGTGGATCCGTGGATTCTCTACACGAACTGTCTCTGCTTTCACAGAACTGTGGACCGTGCTCACGGAGCGCACCACTGGATATTACTGCTTCGCTACAAGTATTGGTGGATTATCTCCTGAGTATTCTCTATAAACTTTGCGTTTACTTGCTTCCGCCTACTTCCGCATTACAGGTTATCTTGATCCACATGACCAATCAATCAAATCGCTGCAACGCTGTTGTGTAAAACCCTTCAAAAACACGTGCATGCACATTCTCATTTATTAATGCGCATCATTTACATAAAGAAATTTCAAGCACGTTAATGTATTGCTGCCATATCGCCAGGTCATTGGTTATCTCGATGCTTTTGGTGTCCACTAGGCGGCGACATAACTGGGTTCCACTGTATATATATATTTTATTTAGTTATTTTTTTTTATTATATGATATGTAGACAATTAACAGTTTCATTCTGTTGTTCTCAACCTTTTTTTTCTTAATACATTGTCCCTCGATCATTAGAATAGTGCTTACAGTTAGTTTTTATTTTTTATTTTTGGTGAAGCTACAAATAAATGTATTACCTCTGGTTCTACCTCCAGCAGCTCCATTGCAAAATGGATACAATTGTATTCCAGTATGTTGTATACAGGTCTTCTTCTCTTCGCAAGACACACTTTTTCGAAAAAGTTACCCGGAATCCCATTCTCCTTCCTGTAGACCACAAACTGGTCGTCTTCACAAAACACCTCCAGATCTAATTTTCCCACTTCTCCATGACCAACAAGGGACTGGGTGGGACATTTGTGGGGTTTTGCTGGAAAAAAGATATGATATTTAATGTTATATAGTATTATAAATATTTGTTTGTTTTTCCATGTTTATTGTGATGCTACAGGAATGAAGAGGGCTAAGATAGACAGAAGCAGTTAAGTGTTAAATGGACACATAAACATGGAATTCAGTACAAAGGCAATAATCTCTACATTGTGATTTTATGATTAGACTTTAGGTGTTTGTTATTTTAAAAAGAAGCCTGAGATGCTGTAATGTATACACCCATATATTAAGTTAAATAAAAATAAATTGTTGTGTCATTTATATTGAACTTTACATGAAGACTTAGAGATTTACGTGTAAAATGGATGATGTCCTTGACCACGTCACAGCAGCAAACACCAGCATGGTAATATCCGAGGCTTGATCCCCCACTGCTGCTCGCTCTTTTGACCAGGATCAGGTCTCCAAGCTTCAGATCTAACGGCAATTCTTGATCATGACGTTTGATTATTTTGAAACCTTTTGGTGCACAGCCGAGGGCGATCAAAAACTTGTCCTACAAAAGAATTGACCCACCACAAGGAATATTTTCAGCTAAAAGTGTAAAAGTGTGACTAAAGACAAACATTCATAATCTGTCTAATCATGTCTACTTATTTTTTTAAATGTACTTTATTTTAATACATATTTCCTTAAACAAATCCTGCTTTAGATACATAAACAACTACAGCAATAAAATGTTAATAAAAGCTATAATGTAGCATTCTGTACTATCTTCTTAACATCAATAAAACAAAGTACATTTTTATACTGAATTTGAATTGAGTCTGAATTACTGGTTACTGCCAGTCTATTTGTGTGAGTTTGTGGTTTCAGGGGCTGCTGTAACTATAAAGACAGGGTTTGGTGAGTTTCCACACACAATCATTTACATGGCTGTAGTTTTTGCAGATTATAAACATTGTTGCAATTTTTGACCCTTATAAATAATATAATAATACAATTTAATTTAATTCATTTTAGTTTTTAAACTGATTTGTCTAAATTAAATCATGTATTTTTAATATATAAATATATGTGTAATAGAGTATTTAAGTAAGCTCCAGGGCAACATCGAGCGGGCTCGCATGAAGATCAAGCCGAGCAAGTCCAGAAGCATTTCCATCATCAAGGGAAAGCTGTCAGACCACCGGTTCCACATCGGCAAGGAACCCATCCCAACTGTCTTAGAGAAGCCAGTGAGGAGTCTAGGTCGGTGGTATAATGCCTCCCTTAAAGACAAAGAGCAAGTAGAGCAGCTTAGGAAGGAGGTAGCCAGTGGCCTGGAGAACATCGACAGAACCCTGCTTCCTTGCAAGCTAAAGCTCTGGTGCATGCAGTATGGACTACTTCCACGTCTCCTATGGCCACTAACCCTCTACGAAGTCCCACTCTCAAAGGTGGAAAAGCTGGAGAGACTGGTCAGCTCATACGTAAGGAAGTGGCTTGGCCTTCCCAGGTGCCTCAGCAGTATTGGACTTTATGGCAAAGGGATACTACACCTGCCCATTTCCAGTCTGGTAGAGGAGTACAAGTGTGCCAAAGTCAGACTGGAGATGATACTACTGGATTCGAGTGATCCATTTGTAGCCCAAGCGGCCCCCATCTTGGCCACCGGAAGGAAGTGGACCCCGATGGCTAGCTAGCGTGTCCACTGTCTTCCAGCCTCTGAACAGCGTTACAAATTATGAGTATGCATTATAAGTCTGCATCTCTGGAGAGTACGTTGTATTTTATTTACCTTTTTAATGTTTTTGTCATGTTATTAGACAAATATTGTTTCTAAACTGCTCCAGATGATGTAGGTGGCGCAGATGCAGTTGGAGTGTAAAGGTTTGGAGCTTGCTTTAGTATAAATTGTTATTCACCCTCCATATGTGAAATGTATCTCTCTCTGTAATGCAATGCGTTGTTATATTGTGTTTTTGTATAGTATTGATGGTCTCTATAATTGCGACATGATAGTGGTGGTATTAAAAGGTGTATTAAATCAGGTAAGTCCACAATAAAAGCCCCAGGTACCAAATGCACGGCCGTCACTGGAGTAGTGTTAACACAACAAAGAACACAGACACTCACCATTGCTGTCTTCCAACACGTTTACTGTAGAATCTATGAGGAAATATTAATTATGTTGTAAATTACATTAGAAGTATGTTTTAAATACCAACCTACAGTAACATCTCATTACAAACAATATGAACACAATGATGAATTTAAAGTACACTTAAGTAAAAACAGTATAATTTACCTTAAAATGTAGGTTTCTGCAAAAAACTGAAAAAATGTAGGTTTCTGCGAAACCTGAAAAGGAAAACAGGAAGTAAATGCACTGAAGTTTTCATGTAGGAGCAACACATCAAAATGTAACTGCTGGCAAAACCCACATCCTCTCCTTATGCTGCTACTACCAAGAACAACAGAGGTAGTAAAATGACCATTAACTATTTTTTTTGTTACTAAGGGTCACAGACATGAAATTGGCGAATACAAGTCCGATCCAGTAAATAATTCACAAAGAATCTCTCCCAAGGACAAGTGAGCATTTAACTGGGTTGACAATGAAGGACTGGGTTTGAACTAGGCAGGCGCTTTCCTTCTCTCTAAGGCCAATCTCTTCATTCTGCCATGACTGAGAAATGCTACAAACCAGTAGCCACATAACTCACAGCTTATCGAAATCAGATTCAGATTAAATTCACACTTGTATTCTTAAGAAACCAGGATGTAAATATTTACCTTAAAAAGCTGTAGTATTATTACAATATTATCATTACATGCTGTTTTAAAAATTCTTCTTCAGAAAAAAGTAATTTATGCTTAGTGTTTTATTGCATAATTTTACTTTTGTGACATTCTTAATGTCTTTATATTGATTGAAATTCACAGTCTTTTTTGTAATAAACATGTGTTGAGGAAACCGATTCCACAAACAAGTCTCCAAAGTTTAAACTAGAGGACTACACCCATGTTAAGAATTATAGTATTTAGCAGGTTAGTGTTACCAAATATAGCACTGTTAGGATATTAATAATATATTAATATTAATGCAGTAATATTATCAGGGGTCACCAACATGGCACCAGGTAGTCCACAAGGACCACATGAGTCACCCGCAGGCCTTTTCTAAAAAGAGCTGTTTCCTACCTTGTTAAATCATTGTTGATAATTATTGTGAGAAATTATTAAGATGATCAGTGTCTTTACATAGATGAATAAAATTGATTATTAATAACATATAACTAAAGGTTAATTGAGCAAATTTATTATTTCAGAAGTGTGTATTAAACTGGTTGACCTTCACATTAATTGGTCCCCAAGAAGTAGCTCTGAGTTTAAAAAGCTTAGTGACCCCTGTTCTAAATCCTTTAACATTAGTAAACTTTCAATGTAACTGTATAAATGTTTTGTTAGGTTACTAAGAAAGAGTTTCTTAACTTTTAACTGATTACTAAACTTAAATGTATGTTGCAAAAATGATTTCCAAACCTTTTTTTTTTTTCTTACATAAATCAAACTTACAATGACTTTACAATGCACCCGCATAGAAAAATGCATTTACACAGTAAACTAATCTTATTTAGGAAAAAAAAACTATTCTGTCTGTCTGCTCCATCTCTTCAGACCAGTCAGTATCAGGTGTGACCACCATTTGCCTCACGCATTTTATCCTGTACAGTAAAAACCTCTCCAAAGTGACAGACACCATCGAATGTGAGCATTTGCCCACTCAAGTCGAACTGCAGTCAGGTTGAGACCCCGATGAGGATGACGAGCATGTAGATGAGCTTCCCCTCCTGACAGTTAGAGCAGAAATTCTTTGGTTATGCAAACGGATAGTTGCAGCATCTGTCCGGGTGTCTGGTCTCAGACAATGTTGGAGGTGAAGATGCAGGATGTGGAGGTCCTGGGCTGGTGTGGTTACACGTGCTCTGCGGTTGTGAGGCCGGTTGGATGTACTGCCAAATTCTCTGAGACGGCTTATGGTAGAGAAATTAACATTTAATTCACAGGCAACAGCTTTGGACATTCCTGCAGTCAGCATGCCAATTGCACGCTCCCTCAAAACTTGCGACATCTGTGGCATTGAGCTGTGTGATAAAACTGCACATTTTAGAGTGGCTCTCTCTCTCTCTCTCTCTCTCTCTCTCTTTGTCCAGGGGCCAAACTCAATATTTATTGAAAAATTGACTACAATTGTGCATGTTTTCCGTCTCTCCAGATGTGTAATGTTGAACCTTTTCATATGGAAACAAACTTTAGTTTTGTATAAACATTAAATCTGGAACAACCAACGTTTAATATTATAAACATGTGAGAAATTAAATTTGAAATAAAACACACATCAGTGGTATTTATTTTTATCTCTCTCTCTCTCTCTCTCTCTCTCTCTCTCTCTTTGTAGCCTTTGAAGTTCATTTTAATGTAAATCTTTTTACAGGGCAACAACAAAACCAAAAATAATAATAATTTCCTTCAATTAAAAAAGGCAATCTTTCATCTATTAACAGTCCATGCCTTGGAGTAGAAAAAGTGCATAAAGACAACATTTATTCAAGCTCAGCTTTTACACTCTGATTGACTCTGATTAGTTGAAGACAGATTCCTGCATCTCTTCTTAGATGCTAGTGCATCATGTCTGGGTTTAGGCTCTGATCTGAGGAAATCCTCAGGATTGAGTGAAGATGTTCATCAGTGAGACTCCTGAGTGGTGTTTTGTTCATCTTCATTAAAGAGAACAGTTACACACACAGATATGTGCTGCTGAACATAGAGAGATTTGAGCAGCTTGTGTACGGAGTTGCTGTGCAGCGCACACAGAGTCGTACTTTGACTTGAGCGTGTCTCTACACTGGAGTTCAATCAGCTCCATTTGGAGGTTGGTTGGTGCGCTTTCCAAGTCAATCACAAACGGATTACTGAACAGTTCAAATCTGCATTTCTGGGCTTTAAAGTCTGCAAATCGCCGGGTAAATTCAGCGCTGAGTACGCAGAGTTTTTCAGTGGTCTCGTCTGAAGCGCCAACGCACTAACAAAGCATTCTGGGATTTGTAGTATTAGCGGAGCATTCTGGGATTTGTAGTATTAGCGGAGCATTCTGGGATTTGTAGTATTAGCGTTGTATGCGCTATATTCTGGCGGGACAGCTCTAATACACATTTGATATGATCTCACGGGCCAAATATAATTGCACTGAGCCTGAGTTTGACACCCCTGATCTATGTCATGATATAGTGCATATCAGATCCTTTTGAGGACACATGAAATAAGCACGTTAGTTGAACACATATAATTGAATTCTTGACTGAGATTACAGGAGAAAAGTGCATGTGACTGAGAGAGAAATTTAATGTGAATACATATTTTTTCCAGAAGCTACAGTTACTTATGGTACACCGAACACACCAAGTTGGATCCAGCAACTATAAAAATGCTGACTAAAAAACAAGAGGCACGGTAATGCTACCAGGCGCGGGAATGATACTTGCATCCATGTCCAAGCAATTATGAGAAAGATACTGATCAAATCCCATTTGGCTTCCCATAAACACACAATTTAGCCTTAAATAAAAAAAAAATTGTGACTGGAAATATGACAATTTCATATATAATATGACTAAATATTAGGCCGAATATTATTCTGTCTCTTTCTCACACACTACACTGTCACCCAACCTGAAATGCCTCACATCCACAATTGGTTGTGTGCATCTGTGACAAAGTGACCTGTTGCTGTTGGTAATCGCAGCACAAACACTCACATACAAACACCACAACTTTAAAAAACTTTCATCCTCTGTAACCCCCTACTGAGGGGATGTGGGTGCACATACACATTACAGTCTTTCACACATGCAAACATCCTCCACTTTCATCCTCTGACTATATTTCCTGCTGTGCCTAACAAGTAAACATATAGCTAGGTTTTGGTTTCTTTTTGTCTGGTCTTAGGTTTTAAAAACTTACCTGTGTTCGGGTGTTTGCAGGTGTAGTGCTCAATGTCGACCCCCTTGGCTGAAGTCCACTACACCCCTTCGCGTGCACGCGGACAGTACCGTCGAGTTTCCTGTAGATGGCACTAAAACACGGAAAGTTCGGTCAAATGCTCCCTGATCCTCACACCAAACGTTCAATTTGACAAAAATGTATACAGTTATCTGGAGATGGCGGTATAAACTCAGTAATCATTTGCTTTTAAACCCTCTTGCCTTGATTCCATCCCCTTGAAAGAGTCACTAAATGTTCTGCACTAAAGTGCTTATAGTGCAGGTAGTGTGCGAGCGATCTACTGCAGTGTGAGCACTTCAAGTTCATTACTGAACTCTGCCCCTCGCTGATACACTACCACATTTCCCCCACACCTCACACTTCGTTATATCGCTAATGGACTGTCTACACAAAAACTCATGCTCACTTGCTCACTTTTCACCTCACACTTTGTTATTGCACTAATAGACTGTTTACACAAAACTATGCTCATTTGCACACTGCTCTCTCTTTATTGCTGCTCACCATTAACTTATTACCATTGTATATATACCCGTTTTCTGTTTATAATAATATCAATATATTATGTTCACCATTCACATCCTTCTGTAAATCTTACAGTATATAGTAATAGTATAGTAATAGGCATCTGTAAATCATGTTCACAGTACATATATACTCACCTGTATATTATTGTTCATCTGTAAATCATGTTCATAGTACATATATACTCATCTGTACATTACTGTTCATCTGTAAATCATGTTCACAGTACATATATACTCACCTGTATATTATTGTTCATCTGTAAATCATGTTCATAGTACATATTTATCCATCTGTATATAATATTCATAATACATATATGTAAACTGTTTATAGTCCTATATTACCATTCTATTTAACTATGTAAATCATGTAAAAACTGTATATCCTGCACTTGCTGTTATTGCACTCTGGTTAGACCCAGACTGCATTTCATTGCCTTGTACTTGTACATGTGTAATGACAATAAAGTTGAATCTAATGTAATCTAATCTAAAATGGGTACACTTCTGATACACTTCCTCTGATACACTTCCCTTACGATAAAAAATATATTTTAAAATATATTTAGAAGATTATTTCAAAATATACAACAAATCGCGAACAAATCTATTTGCTTAATACATATATATATATATATATATATATATATATATATATATATATATATATATATATATATATATATATATACATTCTTCAATACGTCCTACCTCTGATTGATGTCCCACCTCTGCTCCCTACTCTTACCACATATAACAATCATCCGCAAACATCATAGTCCACGGAGACTCCTGTGTGACCTCCTCGGTCAACTTGTCCATCACCAATGCAAATAAGAAAGGGCTCAGAGATGATCCTTCAAGCAGTCCCACCTCCACCTTAAACCAGTCTGTGGCTCCTACTGCACACTTCACTGCTGTCACACTTTCCTCATATATGTCCTGCACCAGCCTCACATACTTCTCTGACACACCTGACTTCCTCATACAATACCACAACTCCTCTCTCCACCCTGTTGTACGCTTTCTCTAAATCCACACACGATGCAACTCTTTCTGACCTTCTCTATACTTCTCCATCAATATTCTCAAAGCAAATAATGCGTCTGTAAAGCTCTTCCTCTGCATGAAACCATACTGCTGCTCACAGATGGTCACCTCTTCTCTCAGCCTGGCTTCCACTACTCTTTCCCATAACTTCATGGTGTGACTGATCAACATAATTCCCCTGTAGTTACTGCAGGTCTGCACATCTCCCTTATTCCTAAAAAAACGGTACCAGCACACTCCTTCTCCATTCCTCAGGCATCCTCTTAACTTCTAAAATCTTATTAATCTAGTTAAAAAGTCCACTGCCATCTCTCCTAAACATCTCTATGCTTCCACTGTAACCTCAGTCACCAGATATTTACATTGTAAATCATGACTGTACTGCAATGCACAGTCATAGTACATATATATTCATATTACATATATATTATTTGTATATTATGTTCTTAGTACATATATATTCATCTGTATACTACATTTATAGTACATATACATCTTTAAATTACTGTTTATAGTCTATTTATGTTTATAGTCTACAGCACTTGCTGTTATTGCACTCTGGTTAGACCCAGACTGCATTTCGTTGCCTTGTACTTGTACATGTGTAATGACAATAAAGTTGAATCTAATCTAATCTAATCTAATCTAATCTAATCATCAAGAACCATGAGACGGCTTTCAGACAAGTAATGCAGTGGATAATGGACTTGTGCAGACTCAACAACTCTGGTGTTCACACCTGTGGAGAACCTCACCTGATCTCTCAAATCCTCCAGTATTGTGAATAACCAAACACACACTTTATACACACTTTTATCCTCACAACCAGACTATTTCTTCCTTAAAATTTTCCCAAAGCTGAAGAGTTGCAATCTGGAAACATATTACCTGAATCGTCATTAAGGCTTATTTATGCTGTGCAGGTGCTTGTGTGGATTTATAGGGTAGTGGTCATCACATCTGGTTTACACACAGAAGGTCCTGGGTTCAACTCCCAATGCAGCTAGCAAATCGGAATGAGGTTTATGTATATGTCACAAATTGTTACTCGATCCTGGAAATAAATTAACAAATTTGCACGTTACTGCATTGTGCTTGTAACAGCAATGGAGAAAAAGCATTCCAAAATTAGAAGAAAAAGGCCAAGGGCACGACTCCACTGGGCCTCGAAATCAGAACCTTCTGCGTTTAAAGCAGATGTGATGACTGCCACACTATGGGACCTGTTGCTGACAAGGCTGATGTGCATAAATATAATTTTTTTTTTTACAATTTTTCTTAAAAAAATAAAAATAATAGTAAATATAAAGTAATAATAATCCTGCTAGCAGGAAATTAGTATCAGAGGCTCAAGAGCATGGCTCCACTGGGGGCCGAATACAAGACCTTCTGCATGCAAAGCAGACATGATGACCACTACACTTAGGAACCGGTTACTTGGAAGGTTGATGTCCAATGTGCATAAATAGGAACATTTTTCAAAATCTCAGTGGAACAATGTGAGTTAAAGTTAGAAAACTCACTCAAATGTCCCCATGTTTTGCCCAATAATAGTTTTAGCCATTTAAATGAGTTTCTTTTTCTAACTTTGCTCTGTGTTTCACTACAGGAATCGCTTTGGGCGTGACCAACTATGAAAGCTCCTATGACACCACATCTGTCTTAACAGGTCGACCCGTCTGTCCCCCTCTTACAATGTCATTCACACTTTCTTCCCATGAACGACCACATCAAGCTCTCTCAGCATATCCAGTTTTTAATGAGTACAGGGAGGTCGCATAACACCCATGTCCTTCTTCATATGGAGGAACCATCTCGGGCAGGGACCTTCACCTGATGGTCATCGTGCGCATGGGCCCTGTAACCGCAATGGACAAAAAGCATTTAGAATCAGAGACTCAAGGTCATGGCTCCACTGGGGCTCGAACCCAGGACCTTCTGCGTGTAAAGCAGACGTGATGACCACTACACTATGGAACCTGCTGCTGAGAAGGTTGATGTCCAATGTGCATAAATAGAAACATATCTCTCAAAATCTACCTGGAAAAATATAAATTAAACTTAGAAAACTCATTGACTAAGTTGTCACAATCATCTCCACTGTTTTGAGCGTGTTAAGCTCCAGGTTTTTATGACTGCACCATGTCTCTCAGGTCTTTCTTCACTGAAGCAGGGTCGTTGGCTGAAAACTGATTTTCCAGCTTTTTAGAGTAGCTCCTCTTTGCCACTCTATGAGGATCAATGATGAGGATTAATCTTCCTCATATTAATAATTTAATCATGTACTACAGAATTTGAAAATTCTGGATTCCCTGAATTACTGTAAAGAAGAGCAGAAAACTGCAAAGAATGAAAAAGAGATTTTAATGAGAGAACAAAGACAACTGGTGGAACCAGAAAGTCGCTCAGCTTGAGGCCGTTCTTAAATATGAGAGAAATTATTGGGAGAAGAAGAGAAAGAAGGAAAAGTGAGTCATGAAGACGAGTAATAACTTACAGCTCAAGACCACCAGGGCGCTCCAGGATTCCCTGAATCACTCTAAGGAAAAAAAGTGTGCAGATCATCAGAGCGATCATTTGAGGAGCGACAGAGAGCGACTGGAGCAACGTGTTGCTCAGCTGGAGGCCACTTTGAATTTTGAACAAAATAAATTTGAAAAGGAAAAAGAGATGATCAAACTAGACATGGAGGAGATGACCACCATACACTTTCAAACCATCAGAGAGCTGCAGGATTCCCTGAATCATTGTGAGGAAGAGAAAAAAAAATTAATAAGAGACAGAGAACGACTGGAGGAACGTGTTGCTCAGCTGGAGGCCACTTTGAATTTTGAACAAAATAAATTTGAGAAAGAAAGAGAGAAGGCCAAACTAGACATGAAGGAGATGATCATCAGACAGGTCCAAACCACCAGAGAGCTGCAGGATTCTCTGAATCATTGTGAGGAAGAGAAAATTTATTTAATGAGAGACAGAGAACGACTGGAGGAACGTGTTGCTCAGCTGGAGGCCACTTCGGAAATTGAACAAAATAAATTTGAGAAAGAAAGAGAGAAGGCCAAACTAGACATGGAGGAGATGATCATCAGACAGGTCCAAACCACCAGGGATCTGCAGGATTCCCTGAATCATTGTGAGGAAGAGAAACTCTATTTAATGAGAGACAGAGAGCGACTAGATGAACGTGTTGCTCAGCTGGAGGAGACTTTGGAGTTTGTACAAAATAAATTTGAGAAAGAAACAGAGAAGTCAAAACTAGACATGGAGGAGATGATCACCTCACAGCTCCAAACCACCTGGGATCTCCAGAATTCCCTGATTTACTGTGAAGAAGAGAATAAGATTGCAAAGCATGAAAGAGAAAATTAAATGAGAGACAGAGAGCGACTAGATGAACGTGTTGCTCAGCTGGAGGCCACTTTGGAATTTAAACAAAATAAATTTGAGAAAGAAAAAGAGAAGACCAAACTAGACATGGAGGAGATGATCACCTCACAGCTCCAAACCACCAGGGATCTCCAGAATTCCCTAATTTACTGTGAAGAAGAGAAGAAGATAGCAAAGCATGAGAGAAATAATTTGATGAGAGACCGAGAGCGACTGGAGGAACATGTTGCACAGCTGAAGGAAACTTTCAAATTTGAGCAATATAGATTCAGGAAAGAAAAAAGAAGACCAAATTAGACATTGAGAACATGATCACCTCACACCTTCAAACCACCAGGGATCTCCAGGATTCCCTGATTCACTGTGAGGAAGAGAAGAAGACTGCAAAGGATGAGAGAGATACTTTGATGAGAGACAGAGAGCGACTGGAGGAACGTGTTGCTCAGCTGGAGGAAACTTTGGAATCTGAGAGAAATAAATGGAAGGAAAAACTAAAGGCCAAACAACAGATCAATCACTTAATACACAACTTCTGCAATAATTCATTAAGAACAGGAAATGGCAGCAGTGGAGAGCAAAATATCTGCAAATCTCTGGGCAGGTTTAGATTCAGCATTTGAGCACATGTTATACATATAATAAAGTACAAAAATATATCTATGTTTATTTAATATTTAATTTATTAAATATTTAATAAAAATTAAATGTTTAAATATTGTGTGTGTTTTGTTTCTATTATTAAAGTGTTGAACATCATTTAAATTCAACTAAGAATTAAAATCCAAATGATAAAATGTTGGGAAAATGTGACAAAAGTAAATTATATTAAAATAAAGGTTCCATTCAAACTATGGAAGCTGTTGCTGCAAAAAGCTGATGTCCAATGTGCATAAATAGAAAAAGTTTTCATGATGAGTCCTTTAAAAAATTAAAGTAAATATAAAGTAACCATATCGTTCCAATTCATACCGGTCGAGATTCGGGTTACTAATGACCGACACAGCTACTGGAGGAAGTTCAGGATCCAGGATTGTGGTGTTAAAGTTTAAGACTTTATGCAGTAGAAATAAATTTACATGGAGGTTTCCAATAACACAGTCCACACACAGTCTTTATAAACCCTCTTCAGCTACATGTGTAACGCCCACATTCCTCATTATTCTCTAAAAAGTAGCATGTAATTCTCTTATGGGCGCTTCATGACCCTCTGTCCCGTCCACAACTTCAACTCTTGGCTGTCTGTTCTTCTGACACATTTATTACTCTTGACAAATCACCCTTCAAGAATAAGAGATGTTGTGCTCATTACTGCTTCATTACTGCTGATTCTAATCACACATTCAGCACTTCCTTATATACCGACCATAATCACAGTGTTAATGATCAGTGTAATTACTGTAAACATATAAATGCTGTGGTGACCCCAGTGTGTCATGCTGCATGATGGCACTGCTGGAGGATTACGCCAATGGAAGATTAAGGAGAGAAAGAGACTCCAGGGACCATGATGATTTCTTGGCCCATGATGATGACTGGATAATAAGCTGATTTAGATTCCTACAGCTGTGCTCCTGGATCTATGTGCTGAATTGGGTCCAGTACTACAGAGGGAAACACACCGGAACCATGCCATCCCCGTCCAAATACAGGTCCTCACCACTCTGGGGTTAATGACAACAGGTTGTTTCTAGTGGGAAATGGCAGACAGGGAAATACTTTATATAAATGTTATATATAATTAACTTTTTCACAAAGACCTTCTTTAGATATAATATAATTCTATTAAATCTCATGCTAGAGGTCTGGTATCTGCCCCTGAGTGTCATAATGCCTGTCATTTTGGATGTTATTATTAAGGTGGGTAGTCGATACATCAGGTTTCTCTTCACTGTGGCACACTGACCTGCTTCAGCACATGATTCCTTTATCCTGACACATAGCAGTGTAGGGAACAGACTACAGGCAGCTGCAGGACGTGATGACTGGCTTCTTGGTGACTTTAACAACATGTAGAAATTGTAAACATTGTCCTGATGTAGTCTATAATATGACAGGTGACAGAGGCTTCACCCCTCAGACGCTCCTCACCTCCTTAAATGCAGATGTGGAGCTCTGGATGTCTCAGGTGGCAGATTTCTATACCACCTGGAAAATGTGTGTAAGATTATCAGGGTGTGTGGTGTTTTGCACAATGTGGCACTGAGGACCAGTTTCCCTCTCCCTCCTGACCTCCCTCCCCCTCAGCATTATGACCCCGAGCCACAGCCCCCTGCCCCACAAGAGGGATATAAACAAGATGCAAGAATCCATGAGGAGGTCATACGGCATTTGAAAGGAAGACAAAAATCATGGTTTAACTTCATCTTTTAATAATTGTGCAATTTTACTTTTTGTCACATTTTCCCAAAAGTTTATCATGTGGATTTTAATTATTTATCTTAAAAGCATCCTCCAGTTGAGAAACACTGATTTAGAATCAGGATTTAAATGATGTCGAACACTTCAATAAACACGTGATTTCATATTTTAGATTTTTATTGATTTTATTAATTATTATTGGACATGGAGAGGTTTAGCTTTCAGTTCCTGTCCTTGATGTCCAGACTCACTTGCCTTTTTTTTCTTAAATTTTTTACTGGAATAGGTGATAGTCGTCTGATCCAGTCCGGCAAAAGAGCAGATATAGAACTGTGAGACTTCAGTGAGGACCACACCGCATTGTAAATCCTCAAATCACCACCGTGACGTCTCGATGAGAATACCACTGATTCTTTTCCGATTGTGTGACATTTGTGACAAAGGATAGGACGACAATTCCAATCACGATGTTTCGCTGGTTCAGTTGTCCATAGAACATAGCCACAGAAGGTGATGGTGTAGTACGTTACAAAGGTGCTTTGCATGACGAAGTCTGTTAAGAGAAAACTGTGAGTGCTCGGAGCAACCAGTGAGCTGGCAGGAACTCCAAACGATTGGGCAAGGGTAATAGCCCTACGCACATGATAGATACGGGTGATCAGCTGAAGTCCTGCAGGAAGATCATAGACAGAGTTCTGGATAGAATCTAGCCACATTCCCTCTGGGGAGAACATGTCAGTGTGGTGCAGAATGTCCATCACCGGTCTGAACGGGTCCTCATCAGTTTCCCAAACAAATTCGTCCTTTTTTGGTGGAAACCTGAACTATTTACGGGGTAAAAGATGGCACCGTTTACCTAAAGTACAGATAGACTGGCACCACAGGCAATTCTTTTGAAGAACAAGTAAATAACAAGCATAGCAGGTAGCTCCAAAGGTTTCAAAGTTGAAGTGATACTCCTCAGTACATGTACGATGTACGCACACGTGCCTTGATGCAGACGCATACCTTGCAGAAGCCACCTTTGTTCACCAGCTGCCATGTTCCTGCACACAGCATAAAACACACACAACAACAACATGATTTATATACGATATAATCAAAGGATCAGAATTAAAGCGTAGAAAGAGTTTAGTGCTTTTAGTTATAAGGAAACGTTTGTTACAGACATTTTTTCTAATCGATCTAATCATTTCTTCTGACTGGGAGCAGGTGTGTTTCCAGCTTCAGAGCCAAACCCCAGTGCTGCCAAACCGCCACAGACGAGACGTCCACTCATCGTCCTCTACCGCCGCAGACGAGACGTTCACTCGTCGTCCTCTAAAACCTTGTGTGAAACAAACACAAACAAACAAACAAACAAACACAGTAACGTAATGCATGCACAAGTTTCTTTAAAGATCTTGTTTTTAATATTGTACATCATAATAGACGACAGCATGAAAGTGATGCAACATACTGCACTAATGAGCTCACGAAAAAACACATTAATGTAAATGTAATGCACGTATGAGAATTTAGTTTTTAAGATACATGAATCTGTTGTTGTTTGTCGTTAACGTAACATATAATAAGAGATAGTAGCTTGAAAAGTGATGCAATGTACAACTACCATGCGGAAAAATACATGAATACACAATATCATACACAAAAAAGTTCTTTCTAATGATCTGTTCTTTATGTTAATGCAGTTGATTGTAAAAGACAGTAACACATGAAGTGCTGCAGTATATTAGTACATCATGATCACCAAAGATCAGAACAACAACCAGAACAACACCATAATAGACAATAAAATACAGGAAAATATGCACAAGTCTATTGTGGTTCATGTGGGTGGTCATGTAGTAAATTTTACCTGAGTTTTCTCAAAGTCTAATTCCAGAAAATATACGTGCCGTGGACTACAGTTGAACTCCTGGAGAATAAAAGATGGACAAACTCGTGCCCAGTGTTGTGCTGGTTACTAAGAAATAGTGACTGGACTGGAGTGGACTGGAGTGACTGGAGTTTCTGGAGGAGCTTCCACAGATTGAAGTTGCTGTTTATCACAGTAAATATGACCTTTGAACCAGAAAGACAAAGCTTACATTAGACTAAAAGTTATTTTTTGTTTTTATACTCAACTAAAGTGAAATAATGAGCATATTTCTACTTTGAGAAACTTGTCTTGCCTCGACTCGCCATTACTGCCGCACAGACCTGAATAAACGGAGACACGCGTGTTTACAGTGGTTCATCCTCCAATCCTACAATGCGACGCTGCTGTAAACAGGTCAGACTGTAGTCTACACTTTAGCCCAAATTCATTCATTTAAAAAAGTAACGGATAACGCACCATATGGCAACGGTAACGGAGTTACTTTATTTTGAAAAGTAACGCATTACAGTATTAGTTACTGTCAAAAGTAATTTCGTTACAGTAACACGTTACTGCCCAACACTGGTAATAATAATATGTAAAAAGTATTAAGCATGTAGTGCAAACTAATTACTAATGTATGTAAGTATAATTAAATTAAGTATTCTACAAACTATTTTATTCTTTAAATAAACCACTGTATTGTTTTTTCCAATTATAAAACAATAAATAATATTTTACACAATGTATAAATACTTAATTTGAGCACCAGAAAAATACAATACATACAAATTACCTCATAAAAAGAAAGAAAAATTTTTTTTGGACAACAGTGAATCCCGTATTCTCTGTGATCACATCAATAAAATACATTTACTACACACTGTAAAAAAAAAATAAACCCCATGAAATATCAACAGCATGTGATTGAAACCCAACACAGTCAACTACAATACATTATTACCATTGTGCCAAGTTTGCCCTAAATTTCACCACAACTTTCTAATTAGACTTGGACACTTATTCATCACGATAACATCGATTGTTAAACACACACACACACACATACACACACACACACACACACACACACACACACACACACACACACACACACACACACACACAGACCACAAAGAGAGAGAGAGCATCTGACACATTACAAAAATAACTTTTATTTGAAAATGCAACAACAACATTGGACTTTGCATCAAACATCTGTACAATCCAGAGCAGCCTTTGTAACTTCTAGGTCTCATTTCACATTCTCCAATTTTCCGCGTACCTCAGCCAACTCTTTCTGTAGATATTTTTCCTCAGCATCCAACTCAGCAAATTTTCTCATCACTTTTACACCGAGCTCTGTCAACTCCTGATGAACTCCTTGTCTCGTAACACCTTCATCCAACACTGAATACTACACAAAAAAACAACATTTTCTTCATATTTTATACCATGCCCTTGTACCACCATTAAGACTACACCAATATATTTAACACAATATAAAATGCATAATACTCACTGCTAATGAGCAAAACTGATCTCTTAATAACACAAACTCTTCCCCTTCCACATGTGGAATTTTGGACGGACTTGTAAATGCCATTTTCCTGCAACAACAAAACACATATAATGCATTTATAAATATCTCACTACAAAATCAACAAAAACAAATCCTTTACACTCATTAAACATGACAGAAAATATTTACCTTTTACAGTATTGTGATGCACGCTTTACTGCAGCTACAATGCACTGAACAGCGCCACCACCAGTTCACTATGACAAACTTATCCTTGAAAACCCGTTACAATAAAGAGTCTCACACACCTAAAATACACCCCTAACCACAAAGTCACACCCCTTTTATTTCAGACATAAAGTATATTTATAACTTTAACTCCAGCATTCCTAAAACAATGCTATTGTAATAATATAAAATATGATATGTATTTTATAGATACCTATGCTACACGATCATTTATGTTAAATGTAACTTTCTTATATCCTATTAATATTCACAATATGTTTGTCAAATTCCCACACATAATGAAATATATTCCTGTTCAATGATGAACATTTTGACTCATATTTAATATATTTTTAACACAGTAATATATATTGCTCTAAATAATAAAACAAACAATAACAGTTACCTGCAACTATAATTACCACAAACTCATACAGCACAATACATGACCCTACATTGAAACAACACTTTCCCTACTTCTTTCCTTTATCATGTTTTACCCAATTTCATGCAAAATAATACAAAAATAAGCACTATAAATAACAATAACAAATATACTATTAATAAATAAATACAGCAATTATTGTGATCTCCTATCACATATGTCCGTTTCAAACAATATACATACTAATAATTACACTTAAGTATTCTACAAACTATTTTATTATTTAACAAACCACTGCATAGTTTTTACAATTACAACACAATAGACAAACTTTTAGACAATATATAAATAATTTATTTGAGCACTAGAAAAATACAATAAGATTAAATTAAATTTAAATTAGATTTAATTAAAGGGGACAAAAAGTATATGCCAATTACAGTAAATCCTGACAATTTTAGAAATGTAGCATAAACACTAATATAGTCAGAACTTTACATCCTGATGACTCTAATAATGATCCTAAAACAAACAGTGCATGTAGCCAGCATTCACACTCTATTCATATAGACTGCCTTCACACTAATAGCTATCATCAACACAGTAATCACCTGATAATGTGCTCTCATAATGCACACACACACAAAAGAAGTCGTTAAGAGGATTATCCATCTGCCTCCTCTCTACAGATGTAATATATTTTCACAATGTTTGATTTATAAACATCTCACATTTCTTAAACCTCTTCATATAATTTTAATTGACTTTTCTCATAGAAGCTACATTTTTATTTACTCTTCTCTTCACAACTCTTTCATGTAAACATAACACATATAAAAAAGTATTTCATTAATTCCATATATAGTGCAGTCAAAAAGACCAATTAAAGCACAATAACTTATAAAGTACTTTTTGTGTTGTTAACTCGGTTTATTACAACCAACATTACATTAATAAAACACACATCCCCTTAATGTACAATGAGAAAAAAGAACCTTGTTTCACAAAATGACTGCACCCCAAACAATTTTCTACACTTTAAATCTACCTCCTGCACATATTCCCTTCACATTCAAAATGTTCTTACCTGTTTAAAATATACAGACCTACTACTACAAACCACCATAAATACTTCTTGCAAAACACAATATAAATATGCCCCAAGCATCCATGCAACACAACACAACTCCACATCATATTTACTTTTCACAATATCCATAAAACGATTGTAACTATTTATTATTTCCTTATAAACTACAGCTTCTACTAGCAATTACTTCTAATAACTATTGCAACATTGCATACACACAAGTAACGATTATGTTCTAAAAAAAAACACATGCACAGATAAACAATGCCCACCCTGCCCCCATTTTTCTTAACTCCACCCCTTACTACTGACACTTTAAATACAGAGCAACCTTTCTCACCACTCAAACTTCTTCTGATGCATCCTAGACGCAACTATGGAACAACGAGGTAACTTAACATAGCAATAGCACATTTCATACAGCCTCTCTATTTGTACACATACTCTTCATCTTATATTCACTCACCTTCTCTGTCTCTCTACAGAACAGACATTAATAACATCAACAATCAACTAAAGAACTTTCAACATACCCCAAGGTAAAAAATTAATATTTACACTCGCAACAATATACAATAAAATCTTGCTTCATTTGACATTTTCTAACACATTTTCCCTTCTATCCTACAGGACTACAAGTCTGCTTGCTAACAGACGCCATGTGTCGAGGTATTGAGGACTACCCACCAGATGCAGAATGCTGGATTCACCCAGACACGACTCTTGAGAGATCTTCTAAACAACACATAGACCACTTTGAGACAATACACAACAGTGCGTTGGTACTACTCCACATCGGAACCAATGACATTGCAAGTGGAGCAGCCCCATCACTGATCATCCAACGAATGAAAGCACTAACAACTTCAATCTCTCAAGCAAATCCTCACATTCTGTATTTTGCAATTAGTGCTGTCTTGCCACGACCTACAGATGACTCAGCAAAAAAAACTACAGTGAAACAATACAACACTATGCTACACCACTGAACTACTCACACAGACAACATCATCTTTCTGAACACAACAAAACTTTCCTCAAACATGGAAAAATAGTCTACCCCTATACAGACAAGATGGCCTCCACCTTAATCAACAAGGAAAACACAAACTTTTTACATACTTTCAGCAGTTCCTTTGGCATTTTTGTCACTTTTCAACACAAACCAAACAATGTTAGTATCACATGACATTTTTGTCAGACTGGTTTTCATTAATGACCATAACATGTTGCCTTTCTACAACAATAAATGCCATTCTCTTTGTTTGCAACCATTTTGACTTATTCTTGCATTTCACTATTTACCATACATACATTATAAATACTTTCAAAATGTATTCAACATAAAAATTCCTTCTATTTTTCCACTTTAAAGCACTTCACCTACATATTTACTGAATTCTCTACAATTCTTTACAATGCTAAACTTCACATGTTTGATAACAGTCCAGGCCTGAACACATCAAAAGAACATTATTCCATTTTTATTAGAGCGCCACCTGCTGGCAACAGGAAAAGGCAATTTTTCCACTAACTTAAACATGCAAAGTCCAATCTGCACCAAACTTTCACTTGTTTAAAAAACACTCATGGCCTAAGAACGCCTATTATAATTGTTCCGTTTCTTTATTATTATTAGGCTCGAGCACCGATGGTGCGAGGACTCTATTGTAATCCCTCTGTTTCTTAATTATTATTTTTTTTTAAATTGCTTGAAAAGTCCCGAAAAATTGCACACACATCAAAAATGGCGAAACTTTAGTTTTGATATGTTTTTCTAAAGTGGCTGTGGCAAAATGGCTCAACAGCGCCACCTATGCAGAGTCAAATCTGGTGCAGATTGGACTTTGCATGTTTAAATTAGTGTTTTCTAAAGTGGCTGTGGCAAAATGGCTCAACAGCGCCACCTATACACTTTCAACGGTGTGTGCCTCAAGCTATGTTTCATGTACATGTATGAAAATCGATACACACATGTAACACACTAGTACCTACAAAAAAAGTATCTTGGTATGAAATCCGAAACCCAACAGGAAGTCGGGTATTTTTTATTTTATGAGCACATTTATTGTCGTTTTTGCCATTTTCAGATGTTGTATTTTAACAAACTCCTCCTAGAGATCAACACTAAATTTGGTTTGCACAATCTAAATGTTAAATTGCAAAGATCTTGAGTTTTCATTAAAGGGTGTGTCCGTGGCGGCCTGACAAATTTTGATGTTTTGCCATCAAAAAGGAAGTTGCTATAACTCAGACATACAATGTCCAATCTGCCCCAAACTTCTCATGTTTGATACGACTCCTGATCTGAACAGATCTACATGCCCATATTCAGTATTAGTTATAGCGCCACCTGCTGGCAAAAAGAAATGTCATATTTTACACTGTACTTCACTCTCAGAAACACATTTCAACATGCCACGCAATACCAAACTAAGCTATAAACACGTTCAACCGTGCAACACTTGACTAAGTGCTGATGTTTGCGATTACATCACAAAACAGAAAGTTGTTTGGAACTCAGGCATACAATGACCGATCAGCTCCAAACTTCACATGTTTGATAAAAGTCCTGGACTGATGACAATATTTATGACAATATGCATTTACGGTCCTACTGGCAGCAGGAAGTGTGGCACTTTAAAATGACTGTGCTATAATTCTCCTGTCTTTACTCGCTTACATGCACCTCGCCCACTGTTCACTGTTTTCCTCAGGCCAACCGGTGGCGGTGAGCCAAGGTGCGAGGGCCCGTTCATCGCTGCTTTAATTTGTATTGTTTTCCAGCACAGTAATGTGATGAATGTAAATAGTGTTATGTTTGCATCATTATGCTATAAAACACATATTATCCCGTTAAGTTCGGAGCATGCGCAGAAAGAACCGGAGACATGACTGCACAGTCTTTTTTACTCGTTTACTCTCACACTGCAAACACACCCACATACAGCACGAGAGTGCCCTCTAATTGCTTTTAGATATTATAACATTAATGCAAAAACATTACAAATACAGTACAGATCCAGTTTACTGGGTGAGAGAGAGAGAAAACCGGGGGCGGAGCATCTCTGTGTGACGTCACAGTAAGGCAACTTCTATGTAAATCAGAATGCGTCTCTGTTTCTCTCATTTCCGAGGTTTGTGCGTGTGAGTAAAGAGACGTAAACATGTTGCTCTTCAGAAGATTTGGAGAGATTTATCAAACCAAAGAAAAGAGGAAAACTAAACAGATTGCTGAAATGAAGGAGAAGCTGAAACACATGGAGAAGGTAGTAAAAGACTTAAATGCATTTATTAATCAGATGATAGAGAAGATAGCAGAAGAGAAAGAAGAGAAAGCCATTCTGCTACAGACGGTGCAAAAACTGGAGGCTACTTTGGCTTCTGAGCGAAAGCAGCGGGAACAGGACATAAATCGTAGAAATGACACACAGCTCCAGTACATCACTGAGCTCCAGTCTTTCCTGAAACTCTACGAGAAATCTGTAGAACGTGAGAGAGAGATCTGCGTGAGAAAACAAAAGCGACTGCTGGAACGTGTTGCTCAGCTCGAGGTCACTTTGAAAAGAGAGAAAGAAAGAAGGCCATACTAGACATGGAGGAGAGGAACAATATACCACTCCAGGCCATCAGAGAGCTTCAGGATTCATTAAATCTCTGTGAGAAAGAGAACAATAATTTAATGAGAGACCGAGACCAACTGGAGACACGTCTTGCTATGCAAGAGGCCACTTTGCTTTCTGAGCAAAATAAACTCAGGAAAGAAAAAGAGAAGGCCAAACAAGACCTGGAGGAAATGACCACCTCACACCTCCAAACCACCAGGAAGCTCCAGGATTCCCTCAACCACTGTGAGGAAGAGAAAAAGAGGGCAGAGCACAAGAGAAATAATTTGATGAGAGAACAAGCGCAACTGGAGGAACTTGTTGTTCAGCTGGAGGACATTTTGGAATTTGTGAGTGAATTGAAGAAAAAAACAAAAGACCAAACAAAACATCACTCGCTTTAAAACCAGATTCCTCAATAATTCACGAAGAACAGGAAATGGCAGCACCGGAGAGCAACAATCTACAAAGCTCTGGGCAGGTTTAGATTTAGCCATGCCATACATATAATAAAGTACAAAACACATCAAAGTTTATTGTAATATTTAATACAAATTTATATTTTAATATTGTGTGTTTTGTGTCTTTTATTAAAGTGTTGGACTTCATTTAAATCGTAACTAAGAATTAAAATCCACATGATGAAATGTTGGGAAAATGTGACAAAAGTAAATGATAATAAAATAAAGGTTCTGATTGAAATCATTTGAACATGAACAGAAGTTAAACTGATCAAAACTATCGATTGCTGCAAAAAGTTTAGTTTGAATGCAGCCTTATAACATCTACTGCTCAAATATAACTTCTGACCACCTCAGTTATGTTAAAAACATCAGAAATAAATCTTTGAATTCAAAACGTTAGAAAATAACAATGTCATTTAATAGATTTATTTTAATAATTCAATCAATTCAGTTAAAAAAGATTTGGTTCGGTAATTTTGACTCCTTAGATTTAGTTTAAGTCACTGAGTCAGTTCACTGGAATTGATTCAATAAAGTCTGAATCGATTGATTCACCAGGAAATGACTCGATTCCACAGTTTCAGAAAAATCTACAACATAAAACAGTCGTGTCTCCTTATAAATATTACTTTTAAAGACACTTTTGTTCTGTTTGTGGAAAAACCAGCAGGTGGTCAGAAAGTTCCTTCTCTGTTTCTGGGTCAGTTTGAGGGGTTCACCTCAGTCCTCTTTAAATGCTTTTAATTTTCTTTCTCTGAATTATGCTGCTGTTAATCTCTTCCATACATCATACATTCTTATACAGGGGTCCAGACTGCGACTAAAATGCTCAACCAAAAATAATAATTTGTGAGTAATATTTTTTATGAGATTCCCACCTGCGTCCATATAAATTTGCACGGTATGACCGAGTAATCTGCATGTCATGACTTTTGATGTGCGTGTTCTGTGAGGAATTGTTTGAAAAAACACTTTCCTTTTGTGTTACGGGGCTGAGACTTGCAGAATCGCATTTTTAGCCCCTAAGAAGATCAGTCATGAAAGCACCTGCACGACTGTGCCAGACAGTGTTGTGCTGGTTACTAAGAAATAGTGACTAGTTACAGTTACTCGTTACTTCATTCAAAAAGTAACTCAATTACTTTGTTGATTATTTACACCTTTAACTTTTTAGTTACTTTTTTAAAGAACGTTCTCTAATGTTCCCATTAATGCCCTTTTATGTGTTATGGTTTATACAAACACAAAACTGACTTAAACACAAAGTCATTTTTAAACACTATTTTATTAAAGTCAGAGCAGCACAAACTGAATATATCACAAGCATTTCTGAAATAAATAACAAAACAAGTTGAATAATATAAACGGAAACGTAATGCATTTTATAATGCATAAAATTAGTGTTCGAACATATAACAGAAATGTCTCTGTGGCTACTAAACTAACCATTATTTTTAACAAACAAATATTTTTAATAACAAATGTGTGCTTATTTATTTGAAACAACAAATGGTGCTTACTAGCAAGGACCTGAATGAATGTTAATTTGAGTTTTACTCTCCAAACCAGTGGTTGTACCGCATGAGAAGAAGTCTCTCAAACCTTTGGTCAGACAGCTTGTTCCTCTTTGGAGACAGTACCAGACTTCCCAGGCTGAAAAGTCTCTCAACAGGTGCACTTAATGGAGTAGCTGCATTTTTCTTCAGAGAAATTTCCTTTATTGTGGGAAATTGTATCGGTTGTTCTCAAGTAGGTCATTACTTCAGTTTCCACAGTGCTGAAGGTATCATCAGCCTCCTCAAAACGTAAAAAGTCCTGCACATTGAAGGAGCTTGAGTCTGGTGTTGTCTGAGACACAGGCATCTTGGCTGCTTGCTGAACAGGGCCAGGGTGAGGGATGAGCTTGTGACACTCTGCTGCAAACATTCCTTTGACCATCTCTTTCTTCCTCTGGTCTCTCAACCATCGCAGTTTAAACATAAGAAATGAGAAAGCTGCCAGTATTGCATTGTTGCTTTCCAAAACGGATGCAAATCGTGTTTTGATTGCCTGCAGAAAAAAAAAAAACCCACAGTGACACAGATTTAAGAATGAGTGAAAGATTCCCTCTATGTACATTCTATGAAAGCTGTACACCACTGTGATTTTTGACCTATAGATATGAGTTATAAAATAATTTAAACATCACAAAAACACACACATTAAGAAACTAAAAATATACGTGCAACTGATTGGACAAAACTAAAACTTTATTTTTGCAAAAAAGGAATTATGGTATTATTACTGTTTCTTTTTCATCCAGTGGGTAGGTGCAGTACAGTGTGTGAATAGAAAAAATATTTTTGCACTTTACATTCTTTTCATTTCTTACGCTATATTGGTGCTTGCTCAGCTAAAAATATTAATGTTTACATCTATAAACTTCATTTGAATATTGATAAATGTTTCTTACCTGAACTATGGCATCAGGTAGGCCAGTTGCAATAATCAGGCCTTCTTTTATCTCCAGTAGCTTCAACATCAAAACATTTATTGTGGGCAGGAGGGCTATCCAGGAGGGCTATTGAAGGATATCCAGAGCAACTGTGAGAGGCTTCATGATGGCACAGTATTCCCTCAGAAACTGAAACTCCCTCTCACCAATACATTTTAGCTCTAAATGATTAGAGATGGTACTCAAGTCAGTCATGAGTATTTCAACTATTCTCGCCACAGCATCATAAAATAAATTCCACCTTGTGGAGCATGGCACAAGCAGTTTTTTGCCAACCAAATCGCCCACTAACTCTGAAGCCAAAGTCGACCAGCTAGCCTTACTCCACAGTGCTGCAAATGTATAATAGAGTATTTGGAAATGTATTTATATTAAACAATTTAAATGTTTTATCAGCCAGGATAAAAATAATCTACAATGGTTGTACCTCACTCTCCTGGTTGTTCTTCTGGAATATTTAAAGTATGATCATTCTAAATAAAGTAGTAGTTCTAAATCAGAGTAGTGCAGTGGTGGGCCATCAGGGCCAGCAAGTTCTTCTCTGCTGGCCTAAACATTATCAGAAGCACTGATCTACAATTACAACCTAAATTCCAATATTTGTTCGATGAAATTGTGAGTTTTTCTTGGCTGCACTGCTTCCAGTATGTGAATGTTAGATTTTTTTTCTATTTGCTGCCATGTCAATCTAATCTGCCCAGGGTCTTCAGAATCAGTTGTGCTGGCCGATGTACCTTAGACTATTTTAGCAATGGATCTGTTTCTTTAACCAATCAGATTTCAAATTCGCCTCACAAGACCAGCTAGCTGGCCCAGACTAGCATCAGCATTCTTCTGTCCTCTGATTGGTTCGTCAGAGCGAAACTGTTACAGCCAAGTTGGACTGGCAAAACATGTCTGTAGCGATCCACACACATTAATACATCAGTTAGACTGATGTAGGAAGAGAAATTGATTTGGTCTCGGACGTTGTTAAAAATCCATTTTCAAGAAAAGCTAGACATCTAGAAAAGCCAGGTAGCCCAACCCTAAAGCTAGTTAGCTTGTCTCAGCCCGGGAAAGGGTTTGTTCACCACTTCCAGACCAGTGAAGACGAGCAATACCACTGATACCACAGGAGCGTTGCAAATTATGAGTATGCATTATGAGTATGCATCTCTGGAGAGTAAGTTGTATTTCATTTACATTTTTAAATGTTTTTGTCATGTTATTAGACAAATATTGATTCTAAACTGCTCCACATGATATAGATGGCACAGTTGCGGTTGTAGTGTAAAGGTTTGAAGCTTGCTTTAGTAAAATGGTATTCACCCTCCATATGCAAAATGCCTCTCTCTCTGTAATGCCACTCATTGTTATATTGTGTTTTTGTATAGTATTGATGGTTTCTATAATGTCGACATGATAGTGGTGGTATTAAGAGGTGAATTAAATCAGGTAAGTCCACACTGAAGGCGGAGGTACCAAATGCACGGCCCGTCACTGGAGTAGTGTTAACACAACAAAGAACACAGACACTCACCATTGCTGTTGCTCACTGAAGTAAATAAATGCACTGATGTTTTCATGTTAGAGAAACACATCAAAATGTAACTGCTGGCAAAACCCACATCCTCTCCTTATGCCGCTACTACCAAGAACAACAGAGGTAATGAAATGGCCATTAACTATTTTCTTTGTTACTAAGGGTCACAGACATGAAATTGCAGAATACAAGACCGATGCAGTAAATTATTCACAAAGAATCCCTCCCAAGGACAAGTGAGCATTAAACTGGGTTGACAATGAAGGACTGGGTTTGAACTAGGCAGGCGCTACCCTTCTCTCTAAGGCCAATCTCTTCATTCTGCCATGACTGAGAAATGCTACAAAGCAGTAGCCACATAACTCACAGCAAGCTCTATAAAATGTGGTATGATTTACTATTGATTAACATTATTAAGAAACATTGAAGATGTGAGCTTATCGAAATCAGATTCAGATTGAGTTCACACTTGTATTCTTAAGAATCCAGGATGTAAATATTTACCTTAAAAAGCTGTAGTATAGGAACATTTCTCAAAATCTCAGTGGAACCATGTGAATTAAACTTAGAGAACTCACTCAAATGTCCCTATGTTTTGCCCAATAATAGTTTTAGCCAATCAAATGAGTTTCTTTTCTAACGTTGCTCTGTGTTTCACTACAGGAATCGCTTTGGGCGTGACCAACTACAGAAGCTCCTATGACACCACATCTGTCTTAACAGGTCGACCCGTCTGTCCCCCTCTTACAATGTCATTCACACTTTCTTCCCATGAAGGACCACATCAAGCTCTCTCAGCATATCCAGTTTTAAATGAGTACAGGGAGGTTGCATCTCACCCATGTCCTTCTTCATATGGAGGAACCATCTCGGGCAGAGACCCTCACCTGATGTTCATCGTGCGCATGGGCCCTGTAACCGCAATGCACTAAAAGCATATAGAATCAGAGACTCAAGGGCATGGCTCCACTGGGGTTTGAACCCAAGACCTTCTGCGTGTAAAGCAGACGTGACGACCACTACACTATGGAACCTGCTGCCGAGAGGGTTGATGTCCAATGTGCATAAATAGAAACATATCTCTCAAAATTTAACTGGGAAAATATTAATTCAACTTAGAAAATTCACTGACTCAAATGTCACAATCATCTCCACTGTTTTGAGCATGTTAAGCTCCAGGTTTTTATGACTGCACCATGTCTCTCAGGTCTTTCTTCACTGAAGCAGGGTCGTTGGCTGAAAACTGATTTTACAGCTTTTTAGAGTAGCTCCTCTTAGCCACTCTATGAGGATCAATAATAAGGATTAATCTTCCTCATATTACTGAATTAATCATGTACTACAGAATTTGAAAAGAACTTGGATCCTGTCAACCGAGAACAGGAAGCTGAGGGTACATTTGGAAACAAGTTTTTCGAAGCTGTATAGTTGCAATCTGGAGAACATTTTGCCTGAATCGATATTTCTGCTCATTCATGCTGTTTAGTTGACTGTATGGTTCCATAATGTAGTGGTCATCACATCTGTTTTACATGCAGAAACTCCTGAGCTCAACTCCCAGTGGAACCATGCAGCTGGCAAACATGAATGAGGTTTATATTTTTGTGAACAGTTATGTTAAGAAAGCGAAGATATTCCCTAAAATTTGAACACAATTCTGCAAATAAAAACAAGTTGGCATTTTTCTGCATTGCGCTTGTAACAGCATTCCAGAAGTAGAATCAGAATTAAGTGCATGGTTCTACTGGGGTTCGAACCAAGGCATTCTGCGTGTAAAGCAGGCGTGATGACCATTACACTATGGAACCTGTTGCTGAGAAGGATTATGTCCAATGTGCATAAAGATAAACATCTCTCAAAATCTAACTGGAAAAATAAAAATAAAGGTTTTGCCCAATAATAGTTTTAGCGATGCAAATGAGTTTATTACTGCTGCTGACATTACTGAGTAAAATGCCGCTTCCTCAGAAGACCACACACAGTAGGCTCATGACCACCGAGTGAAAGATCTCCAGCATCTTAATGCACTTAATGCAAAAAACAAAAAAACAGGTTCCGTGTAGTAATTCATCACTTCTGCTTTACATGCAGGAGGTTCTGGGTTTGATTCCCAGTGGAATCATGTATAAAACAAATATAATGTAAGATTGTGTTTCTTCTTCTTTTAAACCATAGCGTGGTTGTGATCACCTCTGCTTCACACACAAAAGTGGCCGTAAAACTGTAAGGAGAGAGACAAAAGCTGAGTCCCATGTGCTAGGTGGCCAAGAGTTTTAAATAAAAAATACAATGAAAGTAAATATAAATAAAACCGTATTCTGCTAGAGGGAAAGAAATTCCACCATTAGGGTCCCTTAACTGGTTCCATTGTGTAGTGTAAACACAATTTTCTCTTTTTCTCACTCTGGATGTATACAGTTTTTGAAAAGTGGGCAGGGGGACACCGATAACCATTGCAGCCGTCTAAACTGTCCTCTGTAATCCTCTGATGTCTGATTTTACAGCTGAGCAGAACCAGACAGTTATTAAAGCAACTCCTGTTGAACTTTCTAAGCTGGTGAAGGAAGTACATCCTCTGTTAAGCCTTTTTAACAATGGAGTCGATGTGATTGTCCCACTACATGCCCTGAGAGATGGTGGTGCCCAGGAACCTGAATGACTCCACTGCTGCCATAGTGCTGTTAATGATGGTGAGTGGGGGGAGAGCAGGGGGTTTCACCTAAAATCCACAATCATCTCCACTGTTTTGAGCGTGTTAAGCTCCAGGTTTTTATGACTGCACCATGTCTCTCAGGCCTTTCTTCACTGAAGCAGGGTCGTGGAGTCAGTGGAGTCAAAGCTGAAAAGTTGCAATCTGGAAACATATGCAGGTGCAGGTGATTGTGTGGATCCATAGGGTAGTGGTCATCACATCTGCTTTACAGGTCCTTCTGCGACCCACAGTGGAACCATGCAGCTAGCAAACATGAATGAGCTTCATGTATTTGTCACAAATTGTTACTAAATCCTTGAAAAAAATAAACAACTTTTGGTGTTTCTGCATTGTGCTTGCAACAGAAATGGACAATAGGAATTCCAAAACGCTCAAGAGCATGGCTCCACTGGGGGTTGAACCCAGGACCTCCTGCGAGTAAAGGAGATGTGATGACCGTTAATGCTGTAAGAGAAGTTGGACACTAAGGAAGGAGAAAAGGAGAACTACAGGGGAATAAAGTTGATCAGTCACACCATGAAGTTATAGGAAATAGTGGAAGCCAGGCTGAGTTTATTCATTAGTTATTTATCCAGTTATCATCTGTTAACCTGTTATTTCAACAAAACCAGATTTTCTCCTGCAAACCAAGTTCAAGAAAATGCTACAAGGAATTGACTCCCATGTCGTGTTTGCTGGACTTTAGAATGTAATACTTTATTGCACTGAGGTGCTTTAGTACATAAAGGTCTTCATTTCATTTTTATTATCATTATATGCAGATTTACATATTTATGAAACCCAAAGAGATAAAATTATTAAATTTCCAATATTTGGTTTGATTAAACAATGTTATTTGGGTGTTATATAATCAACACATCCTCGTCAAAGCAAGGAACATTCATAAACCCCCAAAAACTATAATAATGATGATAATAATAATAATAATAATAATAATAATAATAATAATAATAATAATAAAAATAATACAGTGGAACCCGGTTATGTCGATGTCCTAGGGGGTCGCCAGAAAGCATCGAGGTAACCGATGATCGAGATAAACAAAAATCAATATAGCGGCAATATATTAACGTGCTTAAAATTTCTGTATGTACATGATGTGCGTTAATAAATGAGAATGTGCATGCACGTGTTTTTGAAGGTTTTTTTTACACAACAGCGTTGCCGCGATTTGTTTGATGAAGGCATGCTATAAAAATACATACAGTACATGTTTATCTGTCAGGAATCCACCTGCCACGCCCCCTTCGGCCCCCTTCAGCGTGTCAGGTGTTTTCTCGGCCGCTTTCTCTGAAGCTCCGCTTCAATTGCGCACATATGGTGCTCGTTTATCATCATCACCAGCTCCTATTTAAACTTCCACACTCTCACTGTCCGTTATTGTTGGTATATGTTGGTTCACGGCGGTCGTTGTTATCGCTCATGTGTATCTCGGTACGTGTCTTCCCACCGGCACTCTCTCAACGGCTGCTCTTTTCTTCCCAAAGCGCATCGCGGATTCTTTCACGTGGGTGTCAGTCAGAACAGATCGATGCTTTGATTTCACGTGTTTCAGGGTAGAAAACATAGACTTTGTGGGGGGTGTTTTTTTTATGTGCGTGTTCACTTCGCTCGAGTTCAATACGTTTTTTTCGTCAAATGCGCATGTGCGTGAGATGAATATACAGCAGGGGTGGGCAATTAATTTTTACAAGGGGCCACATGAGAAACCTGAATTGTGTCAGAGGGCCACACCAACGATAATATTTTAGGGATGCACCGAAATGAAAATTCAATTTAAATGGCAATGAAATCCATCATTTTTTGTGTTATGCCTTTTGCCTTGGCACCATCACTGGAAAACTTTCCTGCCTTTTCAAAAACGTCCGCTACAGACGGAGTGCGCATGCTCGGATTGACTTTACTTTTCTGCGCGTTCTTCTCATATTTAGAATGGCAATCGTGATGTTTGGATTTCAGGTGATAAATTCAACCCGACTTGGAGAAACTCTTTGCAGATACACCCCCCTTCCCTCTCTTGAAATTTCAGCATTGCATGTTTTGCAAATCGCTCTCCACACACCGCAGACATGTTGCTCTTATCCAGATAACCGTGTGCTGCTGCGCTTTTTTTATTGCGTCATTACAATTGGGTTTTTGCCGTGTTGTTTCGGTGATTAAGGTATTTCCGGAAATTCTCGGTGCATCCCTGTAATTTATGATTGGCCTCATGCCAAGGTCTGATATACCGCAAAGTTTCCCAGTAGGGGCGAGCTCATTTAAGTCTTAAAAATACCGTTTTGAACTTAAGCAAAGCGAACACGCACATTAAAAATCAAACACACACAAACTTCGAAAGAAACATAAGAGCCGCATGAAACCAGCCAAAGAGCCGCATGCGGCTCGGGAGCCGTGGGTTGGCCACCCCTGATATAGAGTGTTGGTGAACTGGTATATTTGTATGCTGTCGTCCCCTCACATTCACACGTTCACTCAGTTTTGTTGACGTTGGTGTGGTGGGTCGTCTCTTATCCCAGAGATCCCTCATGTCTGTGTTACCTTCTGGTTCTCCCTTTTAGTTATGCTGCAATAGCGAGTCTTGCCAGAGTCCAGACTGCAAAGTGACATTAACTTTCATACAACAATAAGAACACTTAATAATCCATATCCTTCTCTCTCTCTCTCTCTCTCTCTCTCTCTCTTGTTCTCGGTCGAGTTAAACATGCTCTTGAGGCTCCAGTGACCACTGTTCCTGCTCCTCTCCCCTCCGTGGATCTTCACACTTCGTCCAGGTCTGCCTCTGGATAGTGTTCTCTTCGACTGGAGGCCACTCTGTGCAGCTTGGACGGTTTCTCATCAACACCTTGGGTGGTTCCACGAAATTCCGGAGTAAGAAGGAGCGCTTTGAGAATGGATTGGACTGTAGTTAATGTCAGCAGTCTGCTACACTGACTCAGGAATACAGTTCGCTTCTGATCGTCATCACTGTACCTGGCAACATTGTATATCTGCTTCAAATGGACATTCGGTGCAACCCAGATGAGGATGGGTTCCCTCTTGAGTCTGGTTCCTCTCAAGGTTTCTTCCTTATGCCATCTCGGGGAGTTTTTCCTTGCCACAGTTGCTCATCAGGGACAAACTTACTTACAAAGAACATATTTACTTTTAATCACCACATTATCTGTGTAAAGTTGCTTTGAGACAATTCTCATTGTTAAAAGCGCTATACAAACAAAATTGAATTGAATTGAATTGAATTGAATTGAATTGAATTGAATTGAATTCAAGTCAAGTCAAGTCAAGTCAAGTTTATTTGTATAGCGCTTTTCACAACAGACATTGTCTCAAAGCAGCTTTACACAAATCAACAGTGATGGTGAATGGTGTGAATTTGTCCCTGATGAGCAGCCGTGGCGACTGTGGCAAGGAAAAACTCCCTTAGATGTTATGAGGAAGAAACCTTGAGAGGAACCAGACTCAAAAAGGGAACCCATCCTCATCTGGGTGACATCAAGAGTTTGATCATAAATCTTTCAACAATAAAGAACACTGGACAGTGAGAACTAACATGATTACTGGAGTATAAGATTATAAGTGCTGTTCTTTCTGCAGTCTTATACAGTCTATATGGTTAGTAGCTCCGAGTTTTATGAGCTCAGCATTTGTGATCACCACAGATCCAGCATCAGCTTCTCCATGCCAGAGCCTTTAAACACTCCAGGAGGTCCAATGTCAAAACTCCACACATGTAGCGGGATCCAAATGGCACTGTTTGTGAGTTTGTGAAACTCCACACATGTAGCGGGATCCAAATGGATGTTTGTGAGTTCGGCATCTACTTCTTCAAAGGTCCGTAATCATCACGAGGTGGGAGGTGACTGGAGCTGGCCAAACCTCAGGGTGTCTTGGGATGGGGAGAGAAAGAGAAGCAGTGGAGAGGAATTAGCGTAGCTGCTGTTCATGATATTAACAGCACAAGTTGATAATGTGCATGTGATCAGATGTTCTGGAGCACAAGGTTATGATGCGATGTGTGTTATGTGTAGGCTTTGCTAAAAAGATATGTTTTTAATCTACACTTAAACTGGGAGAGTGTATCTGAGCCCCGAACACCGTCAGGAAGACTATTCCAGAGTTTAGGAGCTAAATGTGAAAATGCTCTACCACCTTTAGTGGACTTTGCTATTCTAGGAACTACTAGAAGCCCAGAGTTTTGAGATCTCAGGGAGCGTGGTGGATTGTAGCGTGTTAAAAGACTGGATAGATATATGGGGGCCAAACCATTTAGTGCTTTATAAGTGAGGAGTAATAGTTTGTAGTCTATTCGAAACTTAACAGGAAGCCAATGTAGGGACGATAAGATCGGGGTTATGTGATCATATTTTCTTGACCTTGTAAGAACTCTGGCTGCTGCATTCTGGACTAACTGAAGCTTGTTTATTAATGATGCAGGACATCCACCTAGTAACGCATTACAGTAGTCTATTCTGGAGGTCATGAACGCATGGACGAGCTTCTCTGCATCAGATATAGATAACATGTTTCTTAACTTAGAAATATTTCTAAGGTGAAAGAAGGCTGTTTTTGTAACTTGATTGATGTGATTTTTGAAAGACAAGTCGCTGTCTAAAATAACACCCAGGTCTTTTACCGTTGAACTAGTGGTTACAGAACATCCGTCTAAATGCAGGTTGAGATGCTGGAGCGTCTGTATACTAGTTTTTGGGCCGATGAGCAAAATCTCAGTCTTATCAGAATTTAAAAGTAGAAAGTTATGGGTCATCCAATCTCTTAGTTCCTTAACACACTCAGTTATCCGGGTTAATTGAGCTGTATCGCCTGGTTTAGATGAGATATATAGCTGAGTATCATCAGCATAACAATGGAAGCTAATTCCATGCCTTCTAATAATATTTCCTAATGGAAGCATGTATATTGTGAAGAGCAGGGGTCCTAGAACTGAACCTTGCGGCACGCCATAATTTACTTGCATTAGCCTGGATAGCTCTCCATTTAAATCTACGAAATGGTAACGATCAGACAGGTAGGATTTAAACCAGCTTAATGCCTGTCCCTGAATGCCGATGTAATTTTGTAAGCGATCTAGGAGGAGATCATGGTCTATAGTGTCGAATGCAGCACTAAGATCTAGTAAAACCAACAGCGAAATGAAGCCTTGGTCTGAAGCTAAAAACAGGTCATTAGTTATTTTAACTAGAGCAGTTTCTGTGCTATGATGGGGCCTAAAACCTGACTGAAATTCTTCAAAGATATTGTTCTCTTGCAGGTGGGAACATAACTGTGCAGCGACAATCTTTTCTAAAATCTTAGACATAAATGGGAGATTTGAAATTGGTCTGTAATTTGATAACGTGTTTGGATCCAGATTAGGTTTTTTAATGAGGGGCTTAATAACTGCTAACTTGAGGGATTTAGGGACGTGACCTAAAGATAGTGAGGAGTTAATAATATTTAGAAGAGGTTCACCAGTTGTATATAACACTTCCTTCAGTAATTTAGTAGGAATGGGATCTAACTGACATGTTGTCGATTTAGCTTTGGTAATAACATTATACAGCTCTTCCTGTCCTATACATGTAAAATTTTCTCTCCAGATTACGGGCTGTTCTCTTGAGGGCATGTGTATGACTATTATACCAAGGTGCAGGTGCTTGTTCTCTAACCTTTTTTAACCGGATGGGGGCAACGGTGTCTAATGTGCTAGTGAGGATAAGGTCTATGTTCTTAGTTATCTCATCAAGATTATTAGTAGTTATGGGTTTAGTGAGAAATTGAGATAAATCAGGCAGGTTATTTATGAATCTGTCCTTAGTGGTTGGAACAATAGTCCTACCAAGTCGATAACGTGGTGCAACACGGCTAATCTGCTCTACCGGTAGTGTGTACAGTATGAGGTAATGGTCTGTGATGTCATCACTCTGAGGTAAAATATCTATATCAGTGACGTCTGCTCCGTGGGATATTATTAAGTCTAGTGTGTGATTAAAGCGAATAGTTGGTCTGGTGACGTTTTGTTTAACCCCAAAAGAGTTTAATAAGTCAACAAATGATAATCCTATAGCATCGTTTACATCATCTACATGAATATTAAAATCTCCTACAAGCAGCACTTTATCAAAATCGATCAAGAGGTCTGAAAGAAAACAAGCAAACTCTTGAAGAAAATCAGCGTAGGGCCCTGGGGGTCTGTACACGGTGACCAGAGCGAGTTTTCTATGTATGTCTGAAAGTACAACTTTAAGAACGAGCACTTCAAATGATTTAAAGCTGAATCCTAACATCTGACTAACATTAAGAGAAGCAGTATAAATGGTTCCTACACCCCCCCCACGACCAGTCTGACGGGGCTCATGCTTATAATCATATCCTGACGGTGTCGACTCGTTTAGACCCATATAATCACCTGGTTTAATCCAGGTCTCAGTGAGACAGAGTGCATCGAGATTATTCTCTGTGATCATCTCATTTATAATCAGTGCTTTGGGTGCAAGTGATCTAATGTTTAAAAGACCAAACTTTAAAACTTTTGGTGTTTGTTTATCTGGCATTTTCAGTTTTAACTTCAATGAGATTGTTTCTGGGTCTTGTGTATTTACTTCTTGGTTTTGCTACACGAGGAATAGATACAGTTTCTATAAACTGGGCTGTGTGTGAACTTGTAACTATTTGGTTTGTTGTATAAATGTTCTCATTGTCGAAGATTTCCTGATGTCTTACCAGTCAGATGGTGTGAAGTATCCTGGAGATGTTATCTGATAGCACTGCTGCTCCAACTCTGCTGGGGTGCAGGCCATCAGGGCGGAAGAACCTAGGACGCTCCCAGAAACAGTTCCAGTTATTAACAAAGAGAAGTTTATGTTCTCGACACCATGACTGTAACCATTCATTTAGAGCTAAAAGTCTACTAAACTTCTCAGCCCCTCGCTGGTAAGTGGGAAGAGGTCCTGACACTATAATCCTCGTTGTGGGTGATGTGCTGCGTACCGTCTCCACCAGGATCCTGAAATCCCTCTTTAATATCTCCGTTTGCCTCAGCCTGGTGTCGTTCGTTCCGGCATGAAGAACAACCGCTCCGAAGTTCTCTTTCAGGATCGCGGGTACCTGCGCAGCGACATCAAGAACACGAGCACCAGGAAAACAGCGAGTGTGCACCTTACCTTTAGCTCCGGTAGCGCGAACATGCCGGACGATGGAATCTCCGAGAATCACTGTGTCGCGTTCCGTCTCGCGGAGAGGGGCGAAGCGGTTCTCGGTCGAGATCTCGAAGGCCTGTAGTGGTGGCGGGGGAGACGTCCTCGACCGGGGCTTTGCTTGTCTCTTCCGCCGCTGCCACATCCAGGGTCCGTGTTGCACCTTTGCCGGAGTTGTAGGTGCGCTGGGTCTGGGCAGAGAAACACGCGGAGTTGAGGTGCTGGGAGCGTTAGGTTCAACCCAGGAATTTACCTGGGACGAGTGCGCGTTCGCCCGGGATGTTTCCAGCGCCGCTTTCAGCTCTCGCAGCCGGGCATGCTTTTCATGCAGCTCGCGAATCTGTTTCTCCAAAACCTCCATCTCCAACGCCACTGTTTGCAAATCGAACGAGTCCTCACCTGTGCTCAAAGTCAGACACACAGCCGGCATAGTGCTCATAATCACAAACAGATTTCGGATACACAAATAAGATAAAGTGAGAGAAGATATAGTGGTAGTCGAGCTTAACTGACTACAGTCACAAGTCAGGAAGACAAACAATTTAGGGTTATTAAAAGAGAAAAACACAAACAAACGAATATAAACACGAATACAAACACGGAACTCGCGGCAAACAAGTCAAACACAGGAAGCTCCGTCACCGGAAGCAGTGGAATGAGTCACTCTTGGCAGAAAAGTATAGCTGGGGAATACTACGGTTTCATATAGTTTCATATGTGAAAGTATGAGACACAGCAAGTTCTACTATATCTTCCAAATCCATTAGTACTTCCCAAAATGCACCACCTTATGGGATTTTGGACCCAAAAAGAACAGGCAGCAGTCTAAGAAGAGTGTGGTTCTCATGCCCATTCCCTCCAATTGTTCCACCATGGTCAAAATTTTGTGGAATAGGGTGAGGACGGTCAACCTTATCTGAGTGCTGGAAGGGAATTAAACCTTAATCAAACCTTTTAAATGCAGATGTGGAGCTCTGGATGTATCAGGTGGCAGATTTCTATACCACCTGGAAAAAGTGTGTAAGATTATCAGGGTGTGTGGTGTTTTGCACAATGTGGCACTGAGGACCAGTTTCCCTCTCCCTCCTGACCTCCCTCCCCCTCAGCATTATGACCCCGTGCCACAGCCCCTGCCCCACAAGAGGGATATAAACAAGATGCAAGAATCCATGAGGAGGTCATACGCCGTTTGAAAGGAAGACAAAAATCATGGTTTAACTTCATCTTTTAAAAATTGTGCAATTTTACTTTTGTCACATTTTTCCAAAAGTTTATCATGTGGATTTTAATTATTCAGCTTAAAAGCATCCTCCATTTGAGAAACACTGATTTAGAATCAGGATTTAAATGATGTCGAACACTTCAATAAACAAGTGATTTCATATTTTAGATTTTTATTGATTTTATTAATTATTATTGGACATGGAGAGGTTTAGCTTTTAGTTCCTGTCCTTGATGTTCAGTCTCACTTGCCTTTTTTTTTCTCTCGTTTTTTTTTTTTTTTTTTTTTTATTGGAATGGGCGATAGTCGTCTGATCCAGTGCGGCAGGAGAGCAGATATAGAACTGTGAGACTTCAGTGAAGACCACACCGCATCGTGAAACCTCAAATCACCACCATGAAGACTCGATGAGAATACCTTAGAGTCTGTTCCGATTGTGTGACATTTGCGGCAAAGGATAGGACGACAATTCCAATCACGATGTTTCGGTTGGTGTTCAGTTGTCCATAGAACATAGCCACAGAAGGTGATGGTGTAGTACATTACAAAGGTGCTTTGCATGACGAATTCCGTGAAGAGAAATCTGTGAGTTCTTGGAGCAACCAGCGAGCGGGCAGGAACTCCAAACGATTGGGCAAGGGTAATAGCCCTACGCACATGAAAGATACGGGTGATCAGCTGAAGTCCTGCAGGAAGATCATAGACAGAGTTCTGGATGGAATCTAGCCACATTCCATCTGGGGAGAACATGTCAGCGTGGTGCAGAATGTCGATCACCGGTCTGAAGGGGTCCGCATCAGTTTCCCAAACAAATTCGTCCTTTTTTGGAGGAAACCTGAACCATTTGCGGGGTAAATGATGGCACCGTTTACCTAAAGGACAGGTGGGCTGCTCCAGGCACCACAGGCAGTGCTTTTGAAGAACAAGGAAAAACAAGCATCGCAGGTAGCTCTAGAGGTGACAAAGTTGAAGTGATACCCCTCAGCACATGCTTCGATGTGCGCACATGTGCCTTGATGCAGACGCATACCTTGCAGAAGCCACCTTTGTTCACCAGCTGCCATGTTCCTGCACACAGCATAAAATACACACAACAACAACATGATTTATATACGATATAATCAAAGAATCAGAATTAAAGTTTAGAAAGGTTTTAGTGCTTTTAGTTATAAGGAAACGTTTGTTACAGTCATTTTTTTCTCATTGACTAGGGCCATAATCCCTCCATCCAAATCCACATAGATGTTTTAATCCATATCTGTGGAGATGTTTTGTGTAGAAGACTCTTCACCTGTAATTTTATACACTGGGAGCTGTACGTATTGTCTAAACAATGACAAGGAATTCCACAACAGATAAAACATGCCACGGCTGCAAGGATTATTAAAACTGTAGTCCCAGTCTGACCCTATTCTACTCTATTTATTAGTATATTATGTTATTTATACTTGGAGTAAACAGGTTACATGAGTTTGATTAAAATATGGGATAAATATGTTAAATTAAGCTACTTCATTGTATCTAATAGATTCTATACTAATTATTAGGTCAATTTGATGGATTATTTTAAAAGCCAAACTCTCTCTCCAAAGCTAAGCTTAGCTAGCCAGCTAGTTACCCATGCTAATGTCGCTAAATAATGACTTTGTACTTTTCGAGTCTTCTACTAAATAATCTACAATATTCTGCCATAATTATTTAGATGACTTACCAGGTACCTGTATAAAGAAATGTTCAATAGAAGAGAAGTTGTAATGTTTTTTTAGTTGCTGCTAATCGCTGCTGCTTCTTGCTGCTGTTTGTTTGTTTGGTGTTTGTCAATTTTAGTGTCTCTTTACTTACACTTGGTAAATTCACAAATGAGAAACAAAAGCACGCTCTGAATTATATATACGTGTCACACTGTGACATCACACCTAGATGCCCCACCCTCTGCCTGTGACATCATCATGTCACTCACTTTCTTTCTCTCTCTCTTTCTCTCTATCTCTCTCTCACACACACACACACACACACACACACACACACACACACACACACACACTGTGCAATTGAGTTTGACACCCTGATATAGATAAATATCATTAATTATTATTAATAACATAATTAAAGGTAAACTGAGCACATTTTTTAATGAAACATTTTTTTTTTTAAACTGGTAGCTCTTCCCATTAGTCGGTACCCAAGAAGTAGCTCTCGGTGTCAAAAAGGTTGGTGACCCCTGATTTATAATCTTGTTACATTTGTCCCTACATGAACATATACATTTTTATATTTAGTCATTGTGATTTCACCCTTTTACATTGTATCTCTGTTGGTTTCTTTTATTCAGCTCCATCTCACAGACGTTCTGGGACAGCTCTTAGGAGCGTTCTCCTCCGACAGTATCGTCAATTTCAGCTTTTCTCCCTCACCACTGAGATTGCTCCATTTATTAAACATCTCTCTACTCCAGCTGTTCCAGAGAACCCCTGTCTGCCTCCTCGCATCGTGAAGAATACTTTTACACGTGATATGGGCACACAGACCTCGTCTGACCTTCCTGCTGTTTATCATCAGGTGGCACAGACCAACAATGAAGACTATGACGACTCCCGTATTCCTGCATCAACTCTACCATCTCCTCCTTATCCTTCATGTTGGTGCCCTACTGATTATTCTCCTACTTCCCCCGTTCTCTCACCTGATCATTATTATTATCCTCCCATATCTTCCCCTGAGTCTGATCCTGATTGCTCACCCATGTCTTCTGCAGCAGCAATGGCCCACAAACTCTTCTTTCCCAATAAACATGATTAAGTCTGCCTTGTTTTTGTTTCTCCTACACACTCATAACATTAGTCAGACCCTATTCTACTCTATTTATTACTAACTGATTATTACTTTTTAAAAGAACCTTCTTAATGTTCCCATTAATGCCCGTTATGGTCTACAAACACAAAACTAAAGTGGCTTCTGCATCATAAAAGCTGTTGTGTTGAGCTCTTAAAAATGTTCCTTTCACAGCTGAAGTATGAAAACTATCAACAATGTAGAACAGAACACCGGGTTAGCTTCTAGCTTCTAGCTCCTCAGGCATGAATAAACGCCCACAGTGCGTCTTCTTCGTGTTTACAGTGGTTCATCCTCCAATCCTACAATGTGTCTCTGCTGTAAACAGGTCAGACTGTAGTCTACACTTCAGCCCAAATTCATTCATTCAAAAAAGTAACAGGTAACGCACCATACGGTAACGGTAACGGAGTTACTTTATTTTTAACACGCACCAGGACGCCACTGTTACGTGTCTGTGCTGTTTTCTTCTACTCCCCCCTCCTTGTGTTGGCTCTGTCTTCAGCTCTCTACTATATGTAGGCGGAGCCACCTGGTAATTGTAATGGAGGAATGGGGAAAAAAGGACCAATGAAGAGCAAGAGCCTGACCAGAGGAGGCGGAGCCTACAGTTCAAAAGCAGCCACCTGAAGTGACCACTGTTTGCTGGTGTAAATTAACAATAGATTAAATGAAAAGGGGTATAAGTTATCATGATAAATTATATATCATTCTAAAGGTCTAAGCCTCAAGCATCGATTTTAGATCACTGTTTATCAATGAAATGCTTATAACGAATGTATTTCCTAAATTTGTGTAAACAATACACACAAACAACATGCATAAAAAAACAGTACTTACACTATAATTGTAATAACGAGTCACAAACGCATCCAAACACACAATTGCTGCAAATTCCTGTTTATTTGGAAAGATAAGGTTCCACTGAACACCATACCGTAGAGCATTTTTGGTCTTTTGTTTTCTTTTTTTGTATCGGTTTTAGAGTAACTTTTGCATAAAGAATGACATCTTGGTGGTAAAAAATAAATATTTCTGCTAGAATATAGTTTTAATAAACAAATGAGAGTAACCACTAAAAAAAGATAAAGACAGGTAGAATCTTATCAGTGATACAACTGAACTCTGCAGGTGTTTGTGGAGACGTTTTGCTTTGCACCACCTTTCATTTCCAGTCTTTTATTTTCAGCCAGTAGCAGTGTGGAAACAACATGTTCCATAGAAAATGTAACCAATGAGTGCAGGATTTTAACGATACATGGGAGGTTTTTATTCCCCGTGTGGGCGAGTTCTTAGTTTTATTCATCTTTAGAAGCTCTTAGTGGTGAAAGAGCGCGTGACGTGCACTGTGACGCACCTGGCAGGAAGTGGAATGCTGCTCTTTCCAGCTCGTGATAACTGAGATTTGTTTACAAGAAATAAAAAAGGAAAGAAAAAGTGTACATTAAAATGTTGTTTTATTAAAAATTGCATGAAGGATCACGGATGAGGAAAATATTCTTGTGCGGAATGACGACGGCGACCTGGTGATCTGCATGTGGATGGAAAATCTGAGTCTATTTTACATCTGTGAGGGAGAAAAGGACCAGAAATATTCTCAGATAAATGTTTGTAGAAATCTACATGTTAATGATATCTTCATAAAATGTTAAATATACATACATGATACATGTGACTTTTAACCCAGTACTTTATTCAAGTACATCATTTATATAGAAACACGGTACACAGAGTATTGCATGATGGATTCTCTACATAAACATAAAAATATTGTTATTCATAACCATAAAGAATTTTTCTTTTCCACAGGAATGAAAGTGTTGAAAACCAGCTTCTGGCACTTAAAGGTATCTATAGTGTTGATGTTTATGTCTTCAGTGTGTAAGACGATACAAGCACATTATTACTGCATGATACGCTTTTATCAAATAAACATATAATATCATTAGTGTGATCTGAGCAGCTTTATGCTCAGAGCCATATGCAGGACCCATGAAGAACTGCATCAGACACGTCACAACCCACGACTGCTAAAAGACCTCGAATCGATGCTGCACAGCACAAACACAACAAAACACAATCCCTCATCGCTTGTGCATTGGAAACTCTTCATGATGCCAGTTATGATTTACTATCTCATTTGTAAAAGTGAATTCAGTGCCCTGATGTTCTTAAAATGAACAGTAGATATGGTTTGTGGTGTAAAAACGTTTACTTCAGGTTTTGGTTTAAACAAAGTCTAATAGTTTTCATAAACCTGGTCTACAGTCAAGTCTTAACTCCTTAATATTTGTTTTATATACATGATTTGAACACATGTTTGATTTATTTGGATATTGGATGATCCTTTTCTTTTGTCTTATTAAGTCCTTAGCAGAGACGTTTCTGTCTGTGATTTTGGACAAGATCGAAGCAGAGAAACAGTCTATGAGACATGAACTCCTGCAGTCTCTCTGTAGGGGTCATGTAGCCTTATGTGAACAGTGAGGAGACTCTCATAAAGCTCATGCTCAAAACAGTGGAGATGATTGTGACATTTGAGTCAGTGAATTTTCTAAGTTTAATTTATATTTTTCCAGTTAGATTTTGAGAGATATGTTTCTATTTATGCACATTAGACATCAACCTTCTCAGCAGCAGGTTCCAAAGTGTAGCGGTCATCACGTCTGCTTTACACGCAGAAGGTCCTGGGTTCGAGCCCCAGTGGAGCCATGCCCTTGAGTCTCTGATTCTAATTTTGGAATGCTTTTCCTCCATTTCTGTTTCAACCACAATGCAGAAACATGCAAAACTGTTTATTTATTTCCAGGATTGAGTAACAATTTGTGAGTAATATATAAACCTCACTCATGTTTGCAACCTGCATGGTTCCACTTGAAGGACCTTCTGTGTGTAAAGCAGATGTGACGACCACTACCCTATGGATCCACACAATCATCTGCACAGCATAAATGAGCAGAAATAATGATTCAGGCAATATGTTTTCCAGATTGCAACTATACAGTTTTGGGAAACTTGTTCCCAATGTACCCTCAGCTTTCTGTTCTCGGTTGAGAGGAATACAAGTGCTTTTTAAATACTGTATGAGAGTGTGTGATCTGGAGTCTGTGCAGCGGCTGCTGTTCTCACTCTATTTATTCCAGCTCTTTTTTAAAGTCGTGTTACATCCTCGATGACTTCAAACTTTACTCTTTACACTATTAATACAATTCTAAAATGAATTGTATTGATTTGTATGAATCATCTTGTACGAATTGTATGAATGAAGAATATTAATACATTTTTATTCACTCTATGGTGCTCGGTGGTCAGGGATAAAAACACACAGCACACATTATGACGCGTCCACTGCAAAAAATATCCGTCAAAATAAAGAAATAAAAGCATGATTTAAGAAGAAACTCTACAGACTAGAAACAAGTCAAATGATTTGCCAGTGCAGTAAAATAATTACACTTGGTAAGATTTCTTGAAATAAGAAGTGATTAAAGCGATGCTGCAGCACTCGTGTGTCTGTTTTCTGAAGCAGCTTCTGCACCTGACGACAGCACGAGGACTCGACTTCTTTGATGGACCCTTGTGAGGTCTGTTCTGAGTGGAACACGTCTTGGAAAACCTCTGTATGACCCTGACCACTGTACTGTAACTCAGTGTCAGGATGTTACTGATCTTCTTATCGCCTCGGCATCATGGTGGAGTCTCCTGTCATCAGAGAGTCTTTACCATGAGGTGCCGTGTAGAACATCCAGTGGTCAGTATGAGAGAATTGATTAACAGAATATAAGATTTTTTCTCCAAAGTTTAAATAAAATTTGATCTTTTTCCATTTGATGAATTTTAACTTCATTCATTTTTCATTCATGTATTTTTGCTCTTGTTGTGAAGTGAAGTTTGTGTCATTGCTGCTACACTGTGCATCTGAACGATCACGACTCAAATCTCACAATAAACTTTAGGGTTTTATCACATTTTCTACTTTCATTCATCTGATTGTCTCCCCAGTGTCCAACTGCTCCATGGCTTTGTGTATCAGTCACCTCACAACTATAGCAAAGAGTTTTTATTATTGAGCGAGTAAATTCCAAGTGATTCAGTGCTTATGCTCAGAGACTGACCTGATTTTTTTCAACTACTGCTGAATGTTTGTTTACATTCACAATATTCAATATTATATGCACATTATATTCCACATGGATCGTGCAGTACAGTGTACAAGTTGTTAATAACATTCTTGTGTATGTTTCTATTTTCTTTATAGTGATTAATCTGTAGGATAAATCATATAAATGTGAAATCTTCATATAATAATCATAAAATTTATAATTTTAGAATATAAAAGTATGTTTAAATGTAGACCTTTAGGTACTAAAGCACCCTATTGCAATAAAGTATTATTATTATTATTATTATTATTATTATTATTATTATTATTATTATTATTAATATTATAATGACAAACTGTGTTTATAAAATAAACATGAAATAAGGCTGTAATACTGCACTGTATTTAACTGTCTGAACCAGATTTATTCTAGTTTTAAACATATTGATAGTCATTTTATTTATTTTTGTTGTATTTTGATGTTTTCAATTTCATTTCAGTAAATTATGACTTTATGTTTTTAATTTATTACCCAGTAAAAGCCTTGATATTTATAAATGTGTATTTAAAACACAGATATTTAAAAAAGAATAATACATCAAAAGATCTAATATCTACCAAACTACAAAAATCACTCAGTGTTGAATTGAGGTTTTTGGACATTTATTCCAGCTCATAAATCCTATAAAACATGCAGCATTAAACATGAACTTCCAGCAGATGAACATCTCATAATACTGTCTGGAAGTGAGAAATGTACAGGTTGTTTTTACTCCATACACATGAACTTACTTTGATCAGAAACACAATCATACTCCAAATCAATTAATCAATAAAGTCAATAAAAGAATCCCAAACTGCTGTGTGTCTTGTCCTCGCTATTAATGACGTCATTAGAGCTCCACTACTTCTAATTACCTGCTGTGACAGTGAGCTCTAATACACATCACACTGCCACCTACTGGTCATTTATGATTCTGCAACATTCATAGAGTCACTCCGGTCAACTTCCGGTTCTCAACTCGGATTCACTCGCTTTATACACAGTTTACAGCCGTTTTTATCTTATTTATGACTGTAATATCGCTCTTCTCTCAGGAACAACAGAAAAGCTGTGAAGACATGATATTTTATCCGCTCTTTACCTCTGTAATGTGCGCATGCGCATAGTGTCAGGTTAAGAGAGACCGGGTTACGTCACAGACGGAGGGCGGGGCATCTGCCTGTGACGTCACAGTAAGGCAACGTCTATAATTGGGAATGCGTCTCTGTTTCTCTCATTTCCAAGGTTTTTGCTTGTGAGTAAAGAGGCATAAACATGGAGCTCTTCAGAAGGTTAAGAGAATTTTTTCAAAGCAGAAGAACAAAGAAAACTAAGCAGATTGCTGAAATGAAGGAGAAGCTGGAGCACATGGAGAAAGTAGTGAAAGACTTGGATGCATTTTCTCTTCTAATGATAGAGAAGATAACAGAAGAGAAAGAAGAGAAAGCCATTCTGCTACAGATGGTGCAAAAGCTGGAGGCTACTTTGGCTTCTGAGCGAAAGCAGCAGGAACAGGACATAACTGAGAGAAGCCAGAGCTGGGCAAGAGAACAAAAACAACTGGAGGAACGTGTTGCTCAGCTTGAGTTTATTTTGGAGCAGACCACCATGGAGCTCCAGTCTTCCCTGAAAATCCATAAGGAACTGGAGAAAACTGTAGACTGTGAGAGAGAGAGCTGGACAAGAGAACAAAAGAAAGTGGAGGAACATGTTGCTCAGCTTGAGGTCACTTTAGAACAGACCACCATGGAGCTCCAGGATACTCAGAATCACTGTGAGAAAATAAAAAATAGTGCAGAGCAGGAGAGAGATCATTTGATCAGAGAGAAAGAGCGACTGGAGGAACGTGTTGCTCAGTTTGAGCCCACGTTGGATTTTGAGGAAAAACAAGAGGACGAAAGAGAGAAAACTAAACTTGACATAGAGGAGAGGAACAACTTACAGCTTCAGACCAACAGGGGGCTCCAGGATACCCAGAATCTCTGTGAGGAAGAAAAGAAGACTTCAGAGAATAAAACAGATCATTATATGAGAGTCCGAGAGAGATGGGAGGAAATTGTTGCTCAGCTGAGACAAGAAAACCTTCAAAAGAAAAGGAGAAATAGAAAAAAAAGGAGACGACAAGAGAAACAGAGAGTCTGAACATGCCTTTTTCCTCTTTCTGTATCTCTTTTGGCTATTTATGATAGTTTTACACTTATAGTCAATAGTATAAAGCTGAGTGTAAAGCTATTGTATCTTGTAGATCGTCTCGTCTTTTAATCATTTTTTATTTCTGTCTTGTCAAATCTTTTTTTAATCTTTTTTTAAATCTTGATTTTAATCTTTTTCTACAAAGAGTCACAATAAACACTATTAACAACCATGATTTTTGTCTTCCTTACAAACGCTGTATGACCTCCTCATGGATTTTTCCACTTAGTTTATATCGCTCTTGTGGGGCAGGGGGCTGTGGCTCGGGGTCATAATGCTGAGGGGGAGGGAGGTCAGGAGGGAGAGGGAAACTGGTCCTCAGTGCCACATTGTGCAAAACACCACACACCCTGATAATCTTACACACTTTTTCCGGTGGTATAGAAGTCTTCCACCTGAGACATCCAGAGCTCCACATCTGCATTTCAGGAGGAGAGAAGTGTCTGAGGGGTGAAGCCTCTGTCACCTGTCATATTATAGACTACATCAGGACAATGTTTACAATTTCTACATATTGTTAAAGTCACCAAGAAGCCAGTCATCACGTCCTGCAGCTGCCTGTAGTCTGTTCCCTACACTGCTATGTGTCAGGATAAAGGAATCATGTGCTGAAGCAGGTCAGTGTGCCACAGTGAAGGAAAACCTGATGTATCGACTACCCACCTTAAAAATAACATCCAAAATGACAGGCATTATGACACTCAGGGCAGATACCAGACCTATAGCAGACCCTGTCTGCCATTTCCCACTAGAAACAACCTGTTGTCATTAACCCCAGAGTGGTGAGGACCTGTATTTGGATGGGGACGGCATGGTTCTGGTGTGTTTCCCTCTGTAGTACTGGACCCAATTCAGCACATAGATCCAGGAGCACAGCTGTAGGAATCTAAATCAGATTATTAGCCAGTCATCATCCAGACCAAGAAATCATCATGGTCCCTGGAGATTTTCTCTTCTTAATCTTCCATTGGCACCACAGCATTAATGATTTATTCCAGCTCATTATGAAAAGATAAAATAAACTGATATTTGGTCCTGTGCCATGAACATAAAGCAATAATAGCTACAGAAAAGCTCCTGCTTCCTCTGTAGCGGTATTTAAATCCCATTTAAAATGCTTTCAGTGATTCTACATTCTGTTTATATGAAGTGTTTCAACAGTTTGCATGTTAATTGGCTGTATGGTGCATTAAAGAGCATTTTAGGTGAATTTATGAACCACATCTGTCTGGAAAAGACACGTGTCCAAATACTTTTGACCACACAGTGTGTATCAGCTGAAAAGCAGCAGCTTCGGATCAGTCGCGTTTCCACTGGGATTCAACTCTGAAAGATCACTTTTGATTTTTATTATATGAAATATTTTATATTCTTTATTTGATATTATTTAAATTATTAATACAGTGGAACCCGGTTATGTCGATGTCCTAGGGGGTCGCCAAAAAGCATCGAGGTAACCGATGATTGAGATAAACGAAAATCAAAATGGCGGCAATATATTAACGTGCTTGAAATTTCTTTATGTACATGATGTGCGTTAATAAATGAGAATGTGCATGCACGTGTTTTTGAAGAGTTTTTTACACAACAGCGTTGCCGCGATTTGTTTGATGAAGGCATGCTATAAAAATACATACAGTACATGTTTATCTGTCAGGAATCCACCTGCCATGCCCCCTTCGGCCCCCTTCAGCGTGTCAGGTGCTTTCTCTGCCACTTTCTCTGAAGCTCCGCTTTAATCGCGCACATATGGTGCTCGTTTATCATCATCACCAGCTCCTATTTAAACTTCCACACTCTCACTGTCCGTTATTGTTGGTATATGTTGGTTCACAGCGGTCGTTGTTATCGCTCATGTGTATCCCGGTACGTGCCTTCCCACCAGCATTCTCTCAACGGCTGCTCTTTTCTTCCCAAAGCCGCGCCGCGCCCCTACTAACACTACGAACACTAGCACTAACTAACAGCAGAGATTCACCAGTATACAATACAACACCTGGAGCAGCTGTAAGGCTTGATTTTTCCGCCACTTCATGAGTTCTTCTGCGGCTGCACCGAGATAACCGGCGTTAAATGGCAAATTTTTCCCCCCTTGTGCTCGAGATATTAGGGTTCGGCGACATAAAAAAAGTCGACATAACTGATAAAAAATGCTTAGAAAAAGCACTTATATATATATAAACAGCAGAAACAGAAAGCTGAACCTCTACAAACCCAAAGAGTCGCAGAAAATCTCTGAGGAAACAAAGATTCTTAGGTGAGGGAAGAGAAATGAGGATGGAAACCCGAGAGTGACTGGAGGAAGCTGTACAGCTGTTCAGCAATATGACTTCAGCACTAGAGAAAGAAAACCAGAGAAAGAAAAGAGGAGATCAAGCTGGACATGTCCTACATATAATAAAGTACAAACATATCAGTGATTATTGTAACTCAATATTTTTTATTACTTCAAAATAAATAAATATCTTAAATATAGTGTTTGTTTTGTTTCTATTATTAAATTATTATTGTACATCATTTAAATTTAACTCAGAATTAAAATCCACATGATAAAATGTTGGGAAAACGGGACAAAAGTAAATGATAATAAAATAAAGGTTTTGTTTAAACCCAATTTTACATGAACAGAAGTTAAAGTAATAAAATAAACAGTTATTGAACAGTATTCACAGCATCAGTTTAAATATTAAATCACAATAACACAGAGATTAAATCAGTTTACAATACATGAGTTCTTCATGGGTTCATCTGATCACACAATACTATAAAGTTTAGTTCCAATGCAGCCTCATAACATCATAGTTCAAGTATAACTTTTGACAACTGCAGTTAGTAGAAAAACATCAGAAAGAACTATTTAATAGATTCATTTTAATAATTCAGTCCATTCAGTTTGGTCAATTCAGTTCAAAATGATTCGGTTTGGTGATTTTGACTCCTTAGATTCAGTTCAAGTGACTCGGTTCAAGAGAGTTCAGTTCAATCACTTCTAAAACAATGGGGTTCAGGAGAGTCGCTTCACCGTTTCAGCTCGACCGAGTCTGAATCCATAGATAGTTCCTGAAATTTCCTTTCAGCAGTCTCTCAAAAAACACAAAATTACATTCATTTTAATCAGCTTCATTTAACTTCTGTTTCATTTAATTATATCACAAACATTTAGCTTAAAAATTTAACATGAACCCCCTGTATGTTAAACAGTAAACAGTTTAAGTTTTAGACAGTTTAATATTATCAAGAAAAATATCTTGCTTTGTAAAAGATCATCACATATAACTAGACAACAAAACACCACTAGAGGGCAGTGTGAGACTGACATCTGACAACCAACTGCAGTTATTATTATTATTATTATTATTATTATTATTATTATTATTATTATTATTATCATCATTATTATAGTTTTTGGGGGTTTATGAATGTTCCTTGCTTTGACGAGGATGTGTTGATTGTATAACACTCAAATAACATTGTTTAATCAAACCAATTATTGGAAATGTAATAATTTTATCTCTTTGGGTTTCATAAATATGTAAATCTGCATATAATAATAATAAAATTAATCATTCTAAAATAATAAATGTTTAAATGAAGACCTTTAGGTACTAAAGCACCTCAGTGCAATAAAGTATTACATTCTAAAGTCCAGCAAACACGACATGGGAGTCAATTCCTTGTAGCATTTTCTTGAACTTGGTTTGCAGGAGAAAATCTGGTTTTGTTGAAATAACAGGTTAACAGATGATAACTGGATAAATAACTAATGAATAAACTCAGCCTGGCTTCCACTATTTCCTATAACTTCATGGTGTGACTGATCAACTTTATTCCCTGTAGTTCTCCTTTTCTCCTTCCTTAGTGTCCAACTTCTCTTACAGCTTTAACGGTCATCACATCTCCTTTACTCGCAGGAGGTCCTGGATTCGACCCCCAGTGGAGCCATGCCCTTGAGCCTTTTGGAATTCCTATTGTCCATTTCTGTTACAAGCACAATGCAGAAACACCAAAAGTTGTTTATTTAATACCAGGATTAAGTAACAATTTGTGACAAATACATAAACCTCATTCATGTTTGCTAGCTGCATGGTTCCACTGGGGGTCGCAGAAGAACCTTCTGTGTGTAAAGCAGATGTGATGACCACTACCCTATGGATCCACACAATCACCTGCACCTGCATATGTTTCCAGATTGCAACTTTCCAGTTTTGGGAGACTTGTTCCCAATGTACCCTCAGCTTTCTGATCTCGGTTGACAGGATTTCAAGTTATTTTCAAATACTGTAGTACATGATTTATTCATTAATATGAGGAAGATTAATCCTCATCATTGATCCTAATAGAGTGGCTAAGAGGAGCTACTCTAAATAGCTGTAGAATCAGTTTTCAGCCAACGACCCTGCTTCAGTGAAGAAAGGCCTGAGAGACATGGTGCAGTCATAAAACCTGGAGCTTAACACGATCAAAACAGTGGAGATGATTGTGGATTTTAGGAGAAACCCCTGCTCTCCCCACTCACCATAATGAACAGCACTATGGCAGCAGTGGAGTCATTCAGGTTCCTGGGCACCACCATCTCTCAGGGCATGTAGTGGGTTCTATTGCTAAACATTAACACCTGAGAACAATCGGATATCAGTTGCGCTGGCGCAACTCCGGATCAGTCGCGTTTCCACTGGGATTCAACTCTAAAAGACCACTTTTGATTTTTATTATATGACATATTTTATATTATATATTTGATTATTTGTTTGGACTTTTCTTTCCTCAGCATCGCTTGGATTTTCCTCTTGTAGCTCCGAGAGACATCGTGTTCCAGGTGGAGGATGAAGACCCTCTGCTGGGATAAAGCGATAATTTTATCTGTGAGAAGTGTAAGCTAGTTTGCTCTTTGACGGAGAAGATCTTAGCATTAGAGGAGCGCATCCAGAGTCTAGAGAGAAGTAGTGAGTGTGAGAGCAGTCCAAGTTCTGCAGGGAAAGTCTGGATGCCCTAGGTGAAGGTACTATTCCCCGACTCCGGCATTAGAGCCCTCGCAGCGGGCGAATGGGTGACGACTCGGCATACTCGCAAAGCCAAAGCTAACGCTAAGGCTCGCCCACGGAGCACCATTCCTCTCCGCTTCGCGTGTCCAACAGGTTTGCTCTCCTCAGTGAAGCACCCGCTGAGAAACCTGAAAGAGCTCTGGTTTTAGGAGACTCCATTCTGAGGCACGTGAAACTAGCTAGACCTTTAGGGGCACCAGCAGCACAGGTTATGTGTATACCGGGAGCCAGGGCGCGGACATAGCAGGTCAGCTTAGATTCTTAGGAAAGCACAGGTTCTCTAAGATAGTTTTTCACACAGGAGCTAATGATATACGCCGACAGTCAGAGGTTACTAAGAGTAACATTATAGAGGTGTGTAAATTAGCGAAGGCAATGTCCGATGCTGTAGTATGCTCTGGCCCCATCCCAATGCGACGTGGCGATGTAGCCTACAGCAGGTTATGGTCGCTGAACTGCTGGATGTCCGAGTGGTGCTCCAAAACAATGTGGGCTTCATTAATAATTGGAGCATTTTTGAGGGCAAGGCTGGCCTGTTAGGGCGGACGGTGTCCATCCCACCCGGAAGGTGCTGCTCTCATTTCTTGTAGTATAGGTCATAGTCTCAGAACAGCACTAGTTAACAAGTGACTGTCTAGAGCCAAGGCCAGGAGCAGACAGACAGGCTAAACCGACCGTCTGCTAGCTGCACAGAGTCGCCACTCAGGATCCACCATATTGAGACTGTGTCTGTCCCCCGAGCAAAACCAAAATATAGGAACTATCAGAAAGTCTGTTTAAGTAACCTGATTAACATTAAATTAAATAGGACTGAACGCACAGCCAGCACCTCTGATCTAAAAATAGGATTGTTGAATATTAGATCTCTCACGCCAAAAGCGCTTACTATAAACGAAATTATTACCGACCAGGAGTTTAATATAATGTGTTTGACAGAAACGTGGATTAAATCGAATGAATATGTAGCATTAAATGAGGCGAGTCCTCCTGGGTATAGTTACATACACCAACCCCGTCTAAATGGCAGAGGAGGCGGAGTAGCAGCTATTTATAATAATAATCTAAACGTCACACAAAAGACTAAACACAAATGTAAAACATTTGAAGTTCTCTACACCAACATAAAATATTCAGTGTCTGAAAGCAGGTCAAGTCAGTTAATTCCACTAATTATTATTTATAGACCCCAGGGCCCTACTCTGATTTTCTGATAGAATTTGCAGATTTCATTACAAATCTAGCTACTTCTTTAGACAAAGCATTAATTGTTGGAGACTTTAATATTCATTTTGATAATCAGGAAGACTCCTTAAGAGCAGCAGTTGTGTCCATTCTAGATTCAGTGGGAATTAATCAGAATGTTATAGGACCCACTCTTAGTGGTGGACACACTCTCGACTTGTTGTTAACATTTGGATTAAAAATAAAAAACTTAGTCATAATTCCACAGTCTGAAGCTATTTCAGACCATTATCTAATCTCCTTTAAAATTTGCCTTAGTCATCGCATTTCTACCTCACCACGTTACCGTGTTAAGCGTACTTTCACGTCAGCTACAGCAGCGCGTTTATTAATTATCTTCCGATATTACGATATTAGATAGATCTCCGTCAGACCCGCAGAGCTCGACTGGGCCACTGAACATCTAGAAACAACGTTACGTTACACTCTAGATGATGTAGCTCCCCTTAAGACCAAAATGATCAGGAGAAAAATTAGCACAGTGGTATAATGATCATACGCGCACCTTAAAACAGACCACTCGAAAACTAGAGCGTAAATGGCGTCAAACAAAATTAACAGTATTTCAAATAGCATGGAAGGAGAGCCTCCTAAATTATAGAAAATCTCTTAGTGCTGCCAGATCAGCATATTTCTCCACCCTCATAGAAAATAACAAGCATAATCCTAGATTTTTATTCAGCACGGTAGCAAAATTAACAGGAATAAAAGCACTGCGCTAACATGCACACCATCAATAGGTAGTAATGATTTCATGAACTTTTTTAATAATAAAATTGAAAACATCAGGCAAGAAATCCAGACGGTTAATATAAATCCAAATTATTTTACAAGTAACCCTGTAGACAGCAGTGTCATTATAGCAGACAATCAATTACAAAGCTTCACTACTATTCATGAGAGTGACTTAATTTCATTAATCTCCTCATCAAAATCATCAACCTGTATTCTCGATCCCTTGCCTACTAGTTTCTTTAAACAGATAGCTCCAGAGGTAATCAAACCTGTTTTAAAATAATTAACTCTTCCATTAGCACTGGTTATGTGCGAAATCCTTCAAACTGGCAGTTATCCACCCCTTATTAAGAAACCTGACCTTGACCCATGTCAGTTGTCCAACTACAGACCGATATCAAATCTCCCCTTTATATCCAAAATTTTAGAAAAGGTTGTAGCACAGCAGTTATGCTCACATCTGCTTATGAATAACATTTTGAAATGTATCAGTCAGGATTTCGCCTCATCATAGCACAGAGACGGCGCTAGTTAAGGTGGTAAATGACCTGTTATTGGCCTCTGATCAGGGTTTTGTCTCCTTACTTGTTTTGCTCGACCTTAGTGCAGCTTTTGACACCATTGATCACACTATACTGCTTGCTAGACTTGAGAATGTTGTAGGAATAAAGGAACAGCTCTCTCTTGGCTCAGGT